>NW_022589706.1:81213488-81488794 GCF_004348235.1 Phoca vitulina
AAAGAAAGAAAGAAAGAAAGAAAGAAAGAAAGAAAGAAAGAAAGAAAAAGAAAGAAAGAAAGAAAGAAGAAAGAGAGAAGAGGAGGGGAGTGGAGGGGAGTGGAGGGGAGGGAAGGGGAGGGAAGGGAAGGGAAGGGAAGGGAAGGGATGTCATCCACCCCTCCTGAGTAACCTGGGGATAAAATGGGACCTCTTCAACATGTTAACACTGGTCAACATTGTCAAAGAATAAATACGTAGAGTGTCGATTTGGTCTGACTTGATGTCATTTTGCCTTTGTTTTGCATTTATCAGGAGAAGTGTTCTTGCAGATTAAAGGACCACTGGAAGATATTTATAAAGTCTACTGCTACCACCATGATGAGGCACACAGCGTACTGGAATCCTATGAAAAGGAAGAAGAGCTGAAGCAACATTTGAGCCACTGTATCCAGTCCTTAAAGTAAGGCCTTTTCAAATGATGATTTCCATGCCTAGCAGGGAACATTTTAACTGGATGTGGATGAAAGTTCCCACATAAATCCTACATTTGATGAGGCTTGCTGGGAGCTCTACTTTGTGTTCCTTTTATGAAAAGCTGACATGCCAGAAACCCTGATTGACTTTTTCCTCCCCCCTGTGAGCATGACTAAAAATAACATCGGGGATGATTTGGGGCTCTGTAGAGAGAGAAAAATGCAATATCAAAAAATGAAACGTGGAAGAAAAGGCTCTTCTTAAAGCTGTTGTTACCTGCCTGCCCCCACATGAGACAGCGCTGGGGCATGAGGAATAATAAAGTTAGGGGAAGGTCCCATGACTCTCTGTATGGCTCTCCCCTTCCCCCAGATTCACTGTGGGGAAAGAGGGGAGACTGATGAGGACAGGTCAGATCCTGTTAGTTTCAGGAGAATTAGTCATGACTTCTTTCCTCATCCCTTAAGTCTTGGTGCTACATAATACATACTTTTTTAATCTGGAAGAAATGATTCACTATAAATATCTAAAAAATATAAGGAAACACAAATAAGATAAAAACCCTTGCTAATCCATGTATTAATTCCTGGCTAGACCATGTATTAATAACCACAGCTGACATTTTTTTCTGATTTTATTTATGGGCATAAATATGGACATGGGTTTGGGTTTATTCTTTTACATGAAATTGGCATCTTCCTGTGTATATTGTGTTCTACCACATGAAGCTTAAAGCCAAAATTTCTGCCCTACTCCACTTCTTACCTAGTGGTTCTACTATGGTCTTTCATTTCTAAGGATTATCCATTGTCAAAGATTTAACCAGAGAGAGCTGTGATATCTGAATCAAAGCATACCAACCAGTCTGAGCATCTAGCACACTCCCCCCTCTATTGTAGGGGGATAAAACTTGGGGTCCTAATGTGGTACAAGAGATTGGTAGCTGAATTGAAGTGAAATCAGGAGACAAAATGAGACTACAGTGGGCCCCCCACCTTAACCACATGGGCTACGTTCCAAGCCCCGCCGTGGAGGGCTGAAACTTGGATAGTACCGAACCCTATATATACTGGGTTTTTTCCTATATGTGCTGACAGTTCAGAAGGAGGAGCATATACTTCTGGATCACAGCTCACTGTGGTAACTAAAACCCCCACAGATAGGGGCACTTCTGGACTCGGGAAAATGTCTTTCCAGGCTAGAACGGGGACTGAAACTGGTTTTAAGCAGGGTCCAAAAAATTTTTAAAAATTAGCTTTATTGCCTTCTATTGGTCATTAAGTTGTTGCAGTTCTTTACCTATTTTTCATATCACGGAAAAGATATTCAAGTCATGAAATCACAAGCATTTATTTAGTGCTTATGCTATACGAAGCATAGTTCTGGGTGCTGCAAATACAAAAATAAATTAGGAATTAGACACTGCCCACAAGGAACTTAACGTGACCAGGTAACTCTTAAAGATGGTATGTGACGAGTAGCTCCAGTTCATTATTTTTCCACTATTAGCAGTTTAGTTCAGTGTTAGAAATCAATTCAGAGGAACTTTAAAGTTTGAAGTTGTATCCACCTTAATAAATTCCTATATTAGGAGCAACATCTTCTAAATATACAGATACTTGTTTTCCTATAGAGGAAGAATGATGTTATCCTGGGTGTGAATGAATACGTTTCCTACCTTAATCTAGTGGCAAGATCTGATCCAAGAAATGTCTATCTTGAGTCATTCTCCTTCTTCAATTTCTAGAACTAAAAGAGAGAAACCTCACAGCAAGTGCACAACTAGCACCTTTGACCATCACTCCAAATACAACCCCAGGAACGGAGGTCCCTACCGGGAGCAGATGTAGTTAATTTACCTTGGCATGTGCTCCTAATGGTTGACTAAAAATGGAGCTGTCTGTTCAGTGGGGGTAAACACTGGTTTATTATTCATTAAGGATTTTGACTCCTAAGAGAAAGAAATGGACCCTGCCAGAGTATTCCACTTGACAGTGTAGCCCAGTACCAAACCCCCTAAAAGCAGCTAAAGGCAGAGGTAATTTTGAAACATCATGAAGTCTCAATTACTGAAAATGACTTTCAGACCCAATGACTTATTTGATCTTCTTCTGAAAGCCCTGAGTTATTGCCTTGGTGGATGTCCCAAATCTTGTGTATTCAGCACTATTCTGATTTTAGGGAATGATTTCAGGCACTGGAAGGTGCTAAGGTTTAGAAAGCACAAAATCCAAATGAAGTAATATTTGCACAACTATTTCTTAAGGGAAAGAAAAATCAAAATAAAATAGCTTAAGTTAGAGCTATTTTCCCAAAAGTTGCCTTTCCATGAAAATGAAGTCGATGATGAATTGTACTGGTCTGCCTGAAAACTGAGAGCAGAATTACTGACATTACTATAATACTGACCCCAATTGAGCTAAGCTTTAAATTCTGAGAAACAGGTTTTTAAACAGGTTTATAGGCCAAAGAGAGTCTGGAACACCCCAAGGGGCTTGGCTTCCCTTGCCAAGTCATCAGTCAAAGCTATTACTGTGGCTCTGCCTTTTCCTTGTGACTACATAACGGAGCCCAAGTGCACAGTTGCCAATTTCTAATGAATATTGGGTGTGGCCTCCATTTTCTACCGTGCAAGGGGATATTGGAACAACAGGGTTTGAAGCAAGATCCACGAGAGAGGTGGCTTCAGGTCTCAGAAGTTAAAGCAGATTTTTACAGCAACTTAGGTTACATTTGAACTAAAATTAAAATATGCTTATTGAGGGCCTAATAAATATTTATTAAGAGTGCTAGATAATGTTAAAAATATATATTTATATATGTATGCATAGTTCTTGCCTCCTAGGAACACACCTTCTACCTGGGGAGATAAACAAAACCATCTGGAAAGTTTAATAACAATACCAGAGTTAATTTAAATAACACACCAGAAGCTGTCACGGTGAAGTTCAAGACTAATTTCCAAAAGGATGGTAGAGAGATTTCCTGGTTCTGTAACAGACTTGAGCTCATAACCTTTGGCTATTCTTTGAAGCCCATTATCTTTCAAAAGAGAGAATAATATTTGTATCTAGAAAATAACTTTGAATCCCTTTGAAACGTTAAGACAGCGTTTCTTGGTGTATGATTTCCCCCGTGTCAGATCCGTAGGGATGTGTATTAAAAGTGCAGATTCCTATGCTCTGCTCCAGACCAAAAAGAAAGAAAGAAAGAAAGAGAAAGAAAGAAAGAAAAAGGAAAGAAAGAAAAGAAAGAAAAGAGAAAAGGACCCCTAGGATCCAGTCCAAGCTACATATTAGCAACATATTAACAAGCACCCTCAGGTAATTGTGGATACAACTCAGGTTAAGAACAACTTCAGAAAAAGAAATCAGTACTTAACTAGCTGCTTTCCCTGAAGCAGATAGACCTTCTTCATGATTACAGATACAATCTAAGCAGTGATTTCAGGGTTTGGAGACCTTAAGAAAGAAAAGACTAACTCTCTGGAAGCACAATATCACATCTGCATCTGTAGCCTGCAAACTGGAAATCTGCAAGTTTTTATTTATTCAACAAGGAGTATTTACAGATTCCCATTAGTGACCCCTAAGATTGCATGAAAATGCTATTAATACAGTGTCTAAATTTATGGAAGTCATTTTCTAAAGCTCTAGTTACTTAGCCTCTTTGGGATTATTTAAGGCTTCTGATCTGTATGAGGAAAATGAAAAATAGAATAGCCATAACTGCAAGTGTAACTATAATTAGAATAGCTTGTCTGCTACCTACTTTTTCTGTTTTTCTAGCTATAAATACCACCAAATCCCCGCTGTCTTTCAGAGTCCCTAGAGATCTGTTTATTTTGTAATAGATAAAGAACAAAGGGGCTTTTCCAAGTTTTTTGGTAGCTGGAAGACATGTTTCTAGCTTTATGTCTCATGGTTATAAATTTATATACATTTTTCTTCTACCTAACCGAAGCCACCATCCTCAGGAGGAAAACTAACTTCGTCATCTGGGTGCTTTGGCTGTTTCTTTGACCACTACAGCTTCTCCATTCAGAAGGAAGCTGAAAGCTCATGCAACATAGAACCTAAAGGAATAGAGTTCAATTTGTTCACCAGATTTTATATTTCTTAACGTTATTCTAATGGAATGTTACAAATAAAAATTAAAATAATTTCTGGAAAATTTTTTCAGTTCCTTGTTATGGGGCACCACATAGTTTGAACAAAACTATAATCATTAAATTTCTTAATGATTAGCCACATAAAAAATGTGTTAATTGTAGGTCAAATTATAATGAGCCAATGAGGGTAGGAGGTGTGGTTGTGGTTATATTGTTACTTTCCCTAGAGAAGGGTAAATGGACACAACTTAACTTCCTCCTCCCTGTATTGTCCTTGACTGGGGCTAACTTCTGGAAATTTTTAGCCTAAAAGGGACACTTTTAAAAAATGATGAGCAGGGCGCCTGGGTGGCTCAGTTGGTTAAGCGACTGCCTTCGGCTCAGGTCATGATCCTGGAGTCCTGGGATCGAGTCCTGCATCGGGCTCCCTGCTCAGCAGGGAGTCTGCTTCTCCCTCTGACCTTCTCCCCTCTCATGCTGTTTCTCTCTCTCTCGCTCTCTAATACATAAATAAATAAAATCTTTAAAAAAAAAAATGATGAGCAAATAAGGAGTTGTTTTAACGTAATAGTACTATGCTATTACTCCAACAGGTTTTCCCTGTTGGAAAACCTCTGAGGTTCCTTTTTGTAAAATCTGTACTTACGTTAAACACCATGCTAATTTATGTCATAGTATTTGTTTTATTTGGTTAAAATAAATGAAATAGAGAAAAAAAGTCTATGTCTTCTTTAGGAGTTAAAAGAACAATCTTTTCTTTCAACTTCAAATTTTGTGTTTGGGCTCCAAAAGGCTCACGTTGTTCACTTGTTTGCTTCCATAGAAAAATGCATTTATATTTTTATTCAACTTCCCCCCCAATTTTCTGATCTATGATCTACAGAGCATACTGGGAAAATGAAATTCCTCATTAGAAGGAGACAGAAACTGAGACAAAAATATGAGCTTAAAGGAAATAAGTGGAAGGAAATATTGGGTCGGGGGTAGTGGTGGCGCAATCCCTTTCCTAGAAGGTTCTTCCAACAGCAGTGAATAATTGTCTGAAATGATAGTGGTTGCTGATTTTTAAAAAATTAGAATTCTCTGCTTGATTCCAATAAGGAGGGCCTAGAGTCAGCGGAACCTAGTTATTTCGAGATGTCTAGGAATCCATTCATATAAGATGTCTGAAGAGTGAAGGAGTACTTGTTTTGCATATATGTATACCATTATTTTCCACATATATAGAGCACTGGGATTAATTTTTTCAAACTTTTTAAGTCCATTAAAATTTATGAAATTCAACATAGGTATTTATCATGGATTTACTTCTCAATCATTGAAAATGAAAAGACCATCTACTATTATGAGATGGGGTCACAATATTTTATTTTTTTATTGAAAATATTCATTGTATTCTAAAAGATTGGAAATCAGAGGTCAAGGTAATCAGGCTATTAACACAGATTACAACTTTATCTCTTTATAGCTGTATGAAGCTTTTATTTTATTTTATTTATTTTTATTTATTTATTTTTATTTTATTTTATTTTATTTTATTTTATTTTATTTTATTTATTTATTTTGAGAGAGAGAGACTGAGGATGGGGAGGGGCAGAGGGAGAAGCAGACTCCCAGCTGAGCAGGGAGCCCAATGCAGGGCTCCATCCCAGGACCCTGAGATCATGACCTGAGCCAAAGGCAGACACTCAAACAACTAGCCACCCAGGCACCCCCATATGAAGCTTTTAGGCAAAAACTTCTATCTCCTTTATGCCTGATATTTAACTTGAATGATTGCCACTTTTTTTTTTTTTTTTTACTGTTAATTGTTTAATTTGACAAATATGTTTTGCACTCTTACCAAATGCCAGTCGCTTTCCAGGTACTGGGGCTACAGCAGAGAAAAGAGCAAGCATATATCCTTGCCCTCGTTCAGATGGGGAGCAGAGAGATAGACAATAAATGAAATAAACATATAGTATATTAAAAAGTGACAGTGCTATGGAGAGAAATAAACAAGGGAAGGAGGATAAAGAGTAGTGTAGGCAAGGCACAATTTTTTAAAAAATTGGTCCAGGAAGGTTTCATTGGGAAGAAACCTTTGAGCAAAGACCTGAAGAAAGTAAGGAGTGTGCCATATTGATACCCAAGGGAAGAGCAAGCAGGCTGAAGAACAGCAAGTGCCAAGACCTGGAGGCAGGAGCCTGCATTTGGAGTTTAATAAGAGCAAGGAGGCCCACATGGTTGCCATAGTTTGGGGGAGTTTGTGAACAATAAAAAATGAGGTAGAGAGGAAATAAAAGGAGAGGCAGATCACGTTGCCTTGGAAGGACATTCATTGTACTTGAGCAAAATTGAAGCCACGAAAGCTAGCCATGGTTAGTGAAAGTCTTTGTGGGAATTATCTTATTGCATAGGTGAATTGTTTATAAGCTACATTAACACTGTATACAGAAATATTCTGTAGTGCTTGGTGGCCGTTTCCTGCAAGTCATTTATACTTTACTCTGTAGACTTGTACTATGTTTAACAGATTCTCTTTTTTCATGATATAAACAAAAATTGATGTTTAAATCCATTTTCACATAATCAAAATCAATAGTTCTGTAATCCAAAATAATAGTTTTTAACCCTATATAGAGTGTGAAATAAAGTTGGTATGTACATGCTACAGATAAAATTTTAGGAATGTGATTACAAAATAATGAGACCAATTCTATAAAACATCCATGGAAAATAACATCACTTTATTTTATGTAGTAAAAATTTAAAGGCTTTATAATGTTTGCATATTACCTCAAATATGTAGATTTACATTAATTTACTTTTCTCCTCCTCTCTTACAGGAAAATATACATGCAAGAGTAAGTACTTTTGTTTTAATAATAGAAAGCAAATGTAAAGATAATGGGTGGGGGAGATGGGGTAACTGGGTGAAGGGCATTAAGGAGGGCACTTGAAGTAATGAGCACTGGTTTTATATGCAACTGATGAATCACTGAACTCTATCTCTGAAACTAGTAATACACTATATGATAATTAAATTGAATTTAAATAAAAATTTTTTTAAAAAAGATCATGGAGGAAAAAGCTGTTGAGTATTTCTGAAAATTAGAATTTTTGGTTTTTACAATTATGTTTATTATTTTTAATACATTATTTCCAACTTTGTCTGAGGTGATCATACATATTAAATTATCTCATGTCTTTTACAAAATGTTTTAGAAGAATCCTGGGGTATAATTTATTTAAATCACAAGTTTTCTGATGCCAGGAACTCTTTAGGAACTGCTCATCGCACATATGTTTAGCACTCTTAATGTTTCCAAAAACACACCTTCTTAAGAACAACATTAGACTTAAAAAAAATCTCAGATTAATACCATAATGTTTTTGAAGTTTCTGTAGACTAATGTACAAAAGAAAAGATTCTTCATGCATTATAGTAAATATTGGGTTTCTTCTAATTTAGACTCTTATATGATTTACAGAGAAAAAATCAAACATACCTATATAATATGTTAACATATATAAAATATTAAGATGAAATAACTTGTCACTAAGACAATACAGAAATTATCTTTTAAAAATAGCACACACACTTTGGAAGACGTCCATTTTTATAGAAGGGAAACATGTCTAGTCTAATGCTGAAAGGATGATATTGGCTTAAATACAAACTCAAATTTACCAGGACTTGAAAAAAGGCACATATTTGGTTTAGCATGGTCAGCAATAATCTAAGGGCCTGAGTTCCTAGCCTGTGTGTTTGCTTGTGTACATGTCTTTAAGTGTGTGTGTGCCTTTGTATTCTAAAATCCTGAAACTGTACATCAGGAAATAAAAAGCCCACAAAATAAAAAGTATATTAACTTAAGCTGTAAATACCTGTCATTCACGTTTTGTTCCAGAGCAACCATTAGGAAAGACAGAATTCCAGAAGTGAGGTTCAAGAACCAGGCATCCCTCATACAGGGGATTGAGAAGTTAGTTTCTGACATACCAAACAGGCACCCAGTTCTCTCACTTTATCAGTCTTTTCTTTCAAAACGAAAAATACATATATCCTATAGTGCAAACAGATGTGAGTCGTTTTGTTCAATGAGTTACCAATTCTGAGACCATCGAATTTGAAAACGTGCATAATGGAAGGGGGCCTTTGTCCTTTCACACGTTGGGGTCTTCCTGGCTTCTTTTCAGTGATAGCCGTGTGGTTGGAGGGGCTGGGGAGATGGCTGTCTCATGAAAAATCCTGTGTCGCTGGCATTGTGCCGAGGACTGGAGATTCACATAGAAGAACCATGTGAATGACCGAAGAACTTCCTGTGCTACAAATTTTGCTCGGGTTTCTTTTCCTAAAGCTTAGGTCTTTTTAACCAAAAGACCAAAAAGAGAGAGAGAGAGATTCAGAGCAGAATGAGAGATTCTTTTAAAACAGTTAGCATGCACAGGCTCCTACACATAGAATACTTACAACAAACAGTACATTGTATCGAAATACTTGCTTAAAAAATGGCACTAGCTTTTAGGACACTCCTGCTGGGTGGGAGTTAGCAGGCTTCGGATGCCCCCTCTAGTCTATTCTATACATCGAGAACTGGAAAAGAGGATGAACGATCACAGCGTGTGGCTGGATGCACATCAAAGCCATACTTGCTGTGCATTATTTTCCTTCCTGCTTCTCCCACTCTGGTCATGAGGCGCACATGCTGCTACATAAAAGGGTAAAAGGCAATGTCAAGTGCTTTGTAATTGTTTGGCTCCTTAGCAGCTAAGGCCAGGAATACTGCAGCCAAGAGTGCATTTAGGAAATGTGGGGTTTTAGATGCTTCGAAAAAAATTCCTTACTTATGGAAATGGAAAATTGGGTGTGGGTTCATTTTTTTTTACAATCTACATTTTTAAAGATACAGAAACAGACAAAGATATTTCTAACTTCGAAAATGTTTATTTTGAATTATAAATCTTATGCAAACATCAAAGACAGTACTAAAGGGACAAGAATCATAGAATCCTGCACCAAAAAGTCCCCTGAAGAGCATTTGTTACAAGTCCCATGTTCTAAAGCAAGAAAAATACAACTATCCTAAATTTAACTCTCTCCAGAGATACCATGTTTCACCTTTATGCTTTTACACTTTTTTATATGTGTTCTCTGTCTTGACCAGATATTCCCACCTTTGGATTCAGGGTTTCTATTGATCCCAAAATGTTATGTTATTTCTCCTTTCTTAAGCTTTATATTTTTAAAATTATTAAAGAAACACTGTGAAATATAGAAAATCACAATGAAGACTATGAATAGAATCAGTAGTCACATTCCAGAGTTAACTATTGTGACATTTCATGAGTCACTCACTTTACTGCAATTTTTTCTACACACGCACACGCACACGCATATAGACTAACATAGGATCGCTTTGTATTTCCTGTATGTCAACTTACTACCTCATTCATCAGTATATCATGGACACCTTTCTATGTCAGTAAATATAAATCCACATTGTTTTATGACTGCATAATATTTTATCTGATGTACATACCATAATTTAGTTTACCAAACCCTTATAGATACTTGAATGATGTCTGTCTGTCCTGTAAAGATTGATGTTATGTGTTTATTCTTATAAATCATCTTTGTACAATATTTTGACTTTCTTAGAATGAGTTTCTAAAAGTGGAATTGCTAGCGCAAAGGGCTTTTGATACTTACTGCCAGAAAATTTAAGCAAAGTTGAACTCATTTATATTCCTACTACCTGTATATGAATTGTCCATTTATCTCCTATCTGCCAGCACTAGAAACAATTAATATGTGTATCTTGACTACTTGTGGCAATGTGGAAGGCCAAAAATAGTATTGTATTGTTTTAATTTTTCATTAATAATAATCTTGAGCATTTTTCATGTATGGTTAACCATTTGTATTTAACTCTAATGGATTATCTTTTTTATTGATTACTTTTATTGAGATGTTCATCTTTTCCTAGTTAACTGATAGTGGCTCTTTAGCAAGTGTATTAACCCTTTTTCTGTCTTATATGCTTCCAGCTTATCATTTGACTTTTAACATAGTTTATGGCTGCTTCTGTTTTTGTTTTTATCTATACAGTATTACAGAGCTAAATTTTTTTTAAGATTTTATTTTTTATTTATTTGAGAGAGAGAGAGCAAAGTGCATGAGCCAGGGGAGGAGCAGAGGGAGAAGCAGAGGGAGAAGCAGGCTCCCCATGAGCAGGGAGCCCAATGTGGGACTCGATCCCAGGACCCCGGGATCATGACCTGAGCCGAACGAAGGCAGACGCTTAACCGACTGAGCCACCCAGGTGCCCCTTACAGAGCTTAAATTTTAAAATAAATTTATCACTTTTTTTTCTACTGTGGCTTTTAGAAATTGTGTCCTACTCAAAAATTCTAAGATTATTTTAAAGTGTAATTCCTGCTTCCTTCAACTTGTATAGTTTCATTTTTAACAATTAGATCTTTGATCTGTATGGAAATTATTTTGGTGTAAAGAATTCATTTTTGTTATTTTCTTCTATATGGCTAGATAATTATCACAACACCTGATACTGAATAATTCATTTTTTTCTACTGAATAGGAATGTTATATTTACTTAATTTTCGTATTTATTTCTTGATTTTCTATTTTGTGCTACTCTTCTGTACATATATGTACCCATATCAAGCTGCTTTCATTTCTGCAGCTTTATATTTTAGTATAAAATATAACTACAATTGACCCTTAAACAACATGGGGCTTGGGGTACTGACCGCCATGCAGTTGAAAAACCATATATAACTTCTCTTCGGTGATAGCTGTTTTGGTTGGAGGGGCTGGGGAGATGGCTGTCTCATGAAAAATCCTGTGTCGCTGGCATTGTGCTGAGGACTGGAGATTCACATAGAAGAACCATGTGAATTACCAAAGAACTTCCTGTGCTACAAATTCTGCTCAGGTTTATTTTCCTAAAGCTTAGGTCTTTTTAACCAAAAGACCAAAAAGAGAGAGAGAGAGATTCAGAGCAGAATGAGAGATTCTTTTAAAACAGTTAGCATGCACAGGCTCCTCCAAAACTTTACTAATACCTACCGTTGACCAGAAGCCTTACTGAGAACATAATTAGTCAATTAACACATACGTTGTATGTTATATATATTACATACTGTGTTCTTACAATAAGCTAGAGAAAAGAAAATGTTATTAAGAAAATCATAAGTGGGGGGCACTTGGGTAGCTCAGTCGGTTAAGAGGCCGAATCTTGATTCTGGCTCAGGTCATGGTTTCAGGGTCTTGGGATCCAGCCCCTTGTCAGGCTCTATTCCTAGCAGGGAGTCTGCTTGAGGATTCTCTTTCTCCCTCTGCCCTTCCCTCCCAGAGCGCATGCTATCTCTCTCTCTAAAATAAATAAATAAATCTTAAAAACAAACAGAAAGAAAATCATAAGGAAAAGAAAATATACTCAGTACTGTGCCTTATTTATTGAAAAATTATCCAGGTATAAGTGGACATGCACAGTTCAAATCCATGTTGTTCAAGGATCAACTGTAATCTCAACTCAATACTCTTCCTTTTCAGAATTTTCTTGAATATTCTTGCATGTTTCCTTCTTTAAAACCTTTGTGTTTTTGTAAAATTGTATGTACCATGGTTTAAAAAGCCAAATAGTGGGGCACCTGGGTGGCTCAGTCAGCTCAGGTCATGATCTCAGGGTCCTCAGCAAGGAGTCTGCTTCTCCCTCTCCCTCTGCTCCTCCCTGCCCCACTCACTCTCTCTTTCTCTCCCTCAAATAAATAAAATATTTAAAATAACAGTTCTACAGGATTTAAGAAAAATAGCAGTCCTCTCTTCTCTTACCTGCTTCTAAAGGACGTAAACATTTTCACGTCTTTTAGTTAATATTTTGGTACTTACTTTCATGACTCTAAAAACATGTTTGGTTTTCCCTTTTTAAGTATTATGTTTTGACTTCCCCTGTGGAACACAAGAATTTATCTCTCTCCCTATGCCATCTCCACTACACACGCACATGCACGCACACACACACCCTCCCCATTGCTTCATTTTTCCCACATGATTACATCGTCATTTGGATTGGAGCAGTACTCAGTGTTTGATTTCTTATATTTGAGTATATCTGAGTACATTTCTTTTCAGAGGTAAACCTTGGAGTAAACTGATTATTTGTTTTTCTGGGAGTTAACTATTTTATTTATTGTTTGTTTGTGTAATTTATTTTCATTTTCTTAGTTTTCTTTGTTCTAATCATTAATGCCACACTCACAGCCAGTCATCTCTTAAGACAGCTAGATGCATTATGGATGCTATCAATTTCATCTCCCTAAAAAACCTCTCCCAAAGTCTTTCTGACCTATTGAGTTTGGACTGGGTGACTGGGCACAGCTGTCTTTGAGGAACTTTTGTCATCCTAGAGAATCTCTTTCTCTCTTTCCTGTTTTTAGTACATCCTTCAATACTTTCCCATGTTCACCAGGAATGCATGGGAAGTAAAATTTTAAGAAATTCTATATCCAAAATATCTTTATTTTACCCTCACAGGTGATTTATAGTTTGATCAAGGATAGAATTCTAAATTAAAAATCCTTCATCTTCAGAATTTAAAGGTAATTCTTCATCATGTTCTAGCTTTCAGTGTTGCTATAAGAAATTTGAAGCTTGTTCTCATTCTTCACCATTTGTTTGTACCCATTTGTTTACGTGTTTCTCTGAAGGATTGTAGGGTCTTCTCTTTGTCCCCAGTAGTCGGAAGTTTCATGAATTCCCAGGTGTGAATCCATTTCATCCATTGTGCTAGGTATTCAGTGAATTCTTCCAGCATGCAAACTCATGTCCTGTTCTTGAATTATTTTACCAATGATTTCCTCCCCATATGTGCTCTGTTCTCACTTTCCAAGACTCTACTTATTTCAATATTGGATCCTTTAAACAAATCTTCTAATTTTCTCACATTTTTCTTCTACCTTCTATCCCTTTGTATTTTTGCTCTTCTTTCTGGAAAGTTCCTGAACATTTTCTCCAACACATGTGAGATTTTATTTCTGCTATTATCCTTTTAATTTCCAAGAGCTCTCTCTTAGTTCTCCAAATGATCTCCCTCATGTGTAGAGCACCCTAAAAATTAGGCCATTTCTTAAACAGGTTTCCAACCAGTTCTTATTCTAATCCCCACCTCCCTCTCTCTCCACTTCCACAGGTTCTCAGGGTCTAATTAGAATCTTTGGAGGAATGATTAAATTATTGCCTCTCACATTACTGGTTCTCTCTGGTTTGAATCTCTCTGGTAATAAATCAGTTACCATTCATTCATGTTCTTTACATCTTCTAAAATTTGTTAATGGCTCTGTATTTATTTTCACAATTTTTTATCTGTGTCAAATCCTACTTGTTTATTTATGTGTATAGCAATATACAGTTTTTCCTAAAATTGACTTGAAGTGTTTTAAAAGGAGAGTGAATTGAAAATAAATTCAATAACAGTGTATATGGTTTGTGGCTACTGTAAAATCAATATTAAATTTAAGATACTTGTGGTCATAAAACAGAGGAAATTCAAAGTAATATGAGCAATAGTTGATTATTTTTCCTTCCTCTGTTTTCTCCCTCTAATTAAGATATATTGGTGTACCTCAGCATTGTATATCTGATTCTTTATCCTCCACCACTGTTTTTACATTGTTTAAATGTCATTTTTATTTTCATTATGAGACTGTTTTCTCGTATTTGATGCGAAACTCTTTATAGCAAAACTGGCTGCTGCTAAAACAAAGCCAGTTGTGTTTACTTGACTTTGTAAAGTCCTAATAATTCACAATGAGATTAGTGTAGCTACTTATGGTACTAAATACTTGCCAAAGTATTCATGATAAGACAGAGGAAGATGAAACAGAATTACAAATTAATGACTACCTTAGTTTTTAGCCTGGTGTATATGGGAAATTGTTACTTTCTGTTGGGAATACATGTGATAATGGGTGTTTGGCTGAGCTGGGTTATATCACACATAGGACTCATTTGCCTCTCCCAGTTATCAGAACTTAATCTTACTGGAAGGGATTAGATGGGGTGAATGCCTGGAGTGTCATTATCTTAAAAGACATTCTCTATCTTTTCTACCATATTGCTTGTCTGTGTGATGCAGATATCAGAACATCATTGCTCATCCCTTGGGCTGTCCAAAGTACATGTCTGAAGACAAAAGTGTCTGGGAGATTTCTCATTTTTGAGAAAGCCTTTTGAAATATTTGCATTTGTAACACTTTTAAACAGTTCCATTTATAATTGTTATTATTATCATTTGAAACAGACAAGGGAGAGACGAACTTTGAGTCAAAAAGTAGTGGAAAAAGAAGTAATGATAAGATGTGGACACAACTAAAGGGTTGAGTCTGGTTTTTTGAAAGATCTTAATAAGGAAGAAAAGAGGCAGCTCAGAGATACAAGTATGTCCTTTAATACATCTGGGGATATTTTTTGTAATTAAGAATTTGAAATATGCATATAACAATAGACCACACTAATAAACTATCTTATTAAAATTGAGTTTTCTTTGATTGAGTTGTTTGATTATATTTATATTTTGATGGCATTTTCAGTTTTTAGAAGATTAAATAAACTAATATTTGGTGATAGTCAAAGGAAACATGTAGAAGAAATTCTGGTCATTTTCATACAAATAATATGATTTCTTCTGGTCAAGTTAATACCTTCCATATTCCAGACTTGTTTTTATTTAGGGGAATTATTTCTACTTAACTGTCTAAACTGTCATATTGTTGAAGAGTCTCTGCTTGAGATATATAAGAAAATGCTGTATTTCATATTCAAATGCTCTGCTTTTGATCAGTTAGAAAATATATTGTATTACTTTTTTTAGCATTCATAATAGATTTACATTTTTTCCCATCCACTTCACCTGGTCCTCCTGGAAACCAAAACATCTCCCTCTCCCTATCTCCCCCATTCCCTCCTTGCCATCCTGTCTTCTTACATCTTCTTACATCCCTTCTTCCCTTCCTTAAGAGATTTGATGTAAATGGGTAGAAAGTATAAGATAAATCATATTAAAACAGCTCTTTATTCCCTTGTAGACCTTTAATATTTACTTTGATTTTCCTTAAAAAAAGATGTTGCCTTTTGGTTTGCTTCCGTCTTTTTCTATTATAGTAACATTATTTTCTCAGCATGTGATAAAATGCCTCAGTCTATTATTCAGGACCATTGTGCAATGTTTTTGGGAAAAAATTTAATGTAAAATAAAAGCACATTACAGAAAATCTGAAATTTATCACTTCAATCTCCAAATATTCATTGAGAAAATACTATATGTCATGCCAGAGACATAGTGATGACAGAGAAATTGAGCATAAACTGGTAAATAGGGAAACAAAATGATTCCAGAGAGTTGATAAGTGTTACAATAAAAATAAAAATGGGGAGATGTGACAGAGGGTGACTGGTGTGTGTGTGTGTGTGTAAGCATGTGTACACATACATATGATCGTCAAAGTTTATTAGTTTCTCATTTATCAAATGAAGAGTTCAATTAGATGGTCTTTAAGGTGTTTCCAGACCTTTTCTGATGATAAACTTTTCTAATCTTGTCCAAAGTTTTTAGATCCATTCACCATTCCAATGATGTGGTAAGTTATCTATATTAATATTTAGAAATAATAATCGAAGAATAAAAAAATTCACCTACTAGGATTTGAAAACCATCTATATTCTTATCTATTAAAAACAAAAACAAAACCCAAAAACCAAAGCCAAACAAACAAAAGACCTAAAGGAAAACAACTGAGTATATCTGTCCACCAGAAGGGATTCAAAGCACAATTTCTACCCATGTCCATTTATAGTGTCTCTTTATTTGCCTCTTTCCATAAAAAGGCTTTTAGAAACCACTGACTTCTCATTAAAAACAAATGACAGTGGGTTGTACAATGACATGACCAAGCTTCTAGCTTTTTTACTTCCTGTGAACTGCTTGGCTAGTTGGAATGGTTCTATTCTCATTTCAGAAGCTCCTAAAGGAAGAGTCAGGCATGAGTGCTCACTTTTGTGTAGCCATTTGAAGATCTATTGGCTAAGAAGTATTCCACATGGAAAACCATGGAAAGTCATGTGAGAACAATGATTAGTGATAGTGGTGGTATTAATAATTAATTTAGAGAACTGTTTCATTTATTATAAATTTCTTTTGGAGACTGTGGTAGAACCTCTGAAACATTATGAATTCAACTCTTCAGTTTGGTAGAAGAGAGGAGACGATGCTTTCTTTGGACTATACTTGGCAAGTCATCTTTTTAAATAATGAATTTCTTTTCCTCACTAATAATCACAAAAATACCATCAGTAAAATGCATTTTTCTTGGTTATCATGGAAAAATGCATTCTGAAATTATTTCCCACTATTATTATGAATCTTGTTATTTAAAAAAAAGGTGTAAATGGAACATGGATGGAAATCCTGCTTTGAGTCCTTCTTGGTGGACAGATACACTCATGTGTTTTCTTACTGGTTTTTGCTTAGTAGTAGGGTCTTTCAGCCTAGCTTCTCTCTGTCATCCATTGCTCTTGCTTCATTTTTTTTTTAGAAAGTGTAGGCAGCTAAATGGAGGAAAAATAAAGGAGAAAAACAGTTTCAGGATTAATCATAAAAATCACAAAAATGAGAAGGAGTTAATAAGACAAAAGTCTGTGAAACTGACATTATTTGTTTCTATTGTAGAGGCAAGCCAAACTTACTGGACATGGGCTCTTTGATGATCAAACCAATCCAGCGTGTAATGAAATACCCCCTCTTGCTGTGTGAACTCCGGGGCTCCACCCCTCCCTCTCACCCAGACTTCAGGGCTCTGGGAGATGCCTTCACCGCAGTGAAAGACATTAATGTGAACATCAATGAACTTAAAAGACGGAAAGATTTAGGTAAGAAGAGACATGATGAATTGAGTGTTTTCTGTGATTGGAGTGTTCTGCTTATACTTCTGAGAATCAAAATATCTAAATAGTTATAGCAGTTGCGGTGATCATGATCATTCGATATCCAGATTAGAGGCTAAGGAGCAGAGTGTAGTTTGCCTGCCAGCTGGATTCAGGAGATCACGAGGCACAAAAAAAAATGACAATTTTTAAAAAAATCAAGCAGCCCTATTCAACCTCTGTTGACCACTGCATGCCTGGTGACATACTGTGGACTGAAAATACCATAGCACATAGTCCTACTGTCTCTGGCAATATGTGTGGGAAGAAGGAGACATGGCATGGCCAGGAAGCTGGAGCAGTGAGAAGCTCCAGCCAAATCAGTGGCGAAACAGGCCCAGCTAATACATCAAGCTCATCTGGTTCTGGCACATAAAGAATGGAGATTTTCTAGCAATAATTGCCCCATTGAAGGGAGCAAATATATTTCGTTCTCAAATTATGAAATTATTGTTAGGTATTTGTTAGCCAAGATGTAAAATTCATGTCTGAAGTGGAATGTAGATTTCAAAACTGGAGGCATTACATGGTTTCTATCATCCCGGATATAGTAATGCATCGGGATAGATTGTGTGGGTCCTCTGTCAGTGTGATTTGTGTCTGTTAGTTCTTAATTGGCTTTGTACTTCTAACATTAAATCTCAATTCAACATTACAGCAATGGTAGGACATTGGCGCTAAGTGCTCCAACAACTTCATTTATTTTTATTGTTTTTATTTTCCAAATTTTTATTGGAAAAATAGTATGTATTTGTATTAATAAACTAAAATTATAAAGAAGGGCCTAGAGTGAAAAAAGTGAAAGTTGTAGAGGAAGAGATGCTATAAACAAATTAAAAGACAGTCCATAGGCAAAGGATTACTATCTAGAATATATAATTACTGATATTAAATCAATAATAAAAATATTCTAATACAAAAAAAGGTTAATAATAAAAGGAAGCAATTCAGAAAGACCAATACATTTTTAAACACTAAGCTTCATCTATAAGGAGAGAAATGCAAATTAAAATTACAATGACATACCATTCCCATCCTATCAGACTGGCGAAAGGATTTTTTAGGGATAACGTTAGGTGCTGAATCTCAATCTGCAGGTGAAAATGTAGTGGGAATCACCACTATGGAGAACAATTTGACATCTAGTAAAGTTGAAGATGCCCACACCTGAGACTCAGAAAATTAGTCTCTAGATATTTGAGAAACTCTTTCCCATATGCTCATAGACAGGTATACTAGTAACTAGTATTGTTCATAAAAGCAAGAAGAAAATAGCTTACATATTTATCCAGATAATGGACAAACTGTATATTGGACACTATGATATCATGAGAACATAAAAATTAAAATGCATGTGTCAATTGAATAAATCTCAAAAACACAATGTTGAATTTTCTAAAAAGTAAATTACAAGTGACAGAAGAATATATATACGCAATATGGTGCATTTTTATAAACATTGAAAACATTCAAAATAATACTATGTATTGTACAAATCCATATACAATAAAGTTGTAAAAATAGATAGTCAACCCCATTCTTTAGGATCATAATTCCCTTTAAGGGACCAAAGATGGGGATCAGAGAAACTTCAGCTGATTATTTTTATGGAGATAAGCAAGGCGAAATATTAGGTTTTGACAAGGCTGAAAGAAAATTGTTATATTATTCTTTTTACTTTTCTGTTTGCTTAAACTCTTTCACAGTGTTAAAGTGGAAAAATTTTCCACTCCCATGATTCCAGTTTGCATAGCTGGCGTGTCATAAGTTTTCTTCAGACTTTCTATGTTGTTTTTTTTTTCTATTTTCTTTCTTCTTTCTCTTTCTTCTCCTTCTCTCCATCTGTCCTGAACATGTGTGGCACTACAGTTTGCTGGGCTTAGTTTTTAAACTTAATTACATATCATGAACATTCTTCCAGTTAATATTGGCCTTCTTGTTAATGGTTCCCTGGTATTCTATTTCTGAGTGTGTCCTAATTTAGTTAACTCTTCCTCTATGGATAAACTTTCTGATTGTTTCCAATATTGTGCTATTGGAAAAAAAAAATGCTGTAGCAAACAAAACTTTGTATGCTTGATTATGGAAAGCAAATTCTCTGCACGGACTTCCTGGTCATAGACAATACATTTAGAAGATTCTGCCCAAATGTTCTCCACAAAAACTGTATTGGTTTAATCCTCACCAACAGTGTGTAAGATTGCCCATCTCCTGGCACACTGACCAAAACTGAATGTTAGAAATATTTAACATTTTGAACAATATGGGAGGTGAAAATGATCTTGAAGATAAAAAGATAAAGCTCAGAGAGGTGACTCAACTTACCCCAAAAGTCTCAGCTAGTGGAGAGCCACTCCAGAGTCTGAGGTCTCCTTATGCTGGGTGCAGTTTTCTTAGCTAGGCCTTGATGCTTCATTCTAGAGACTGAAGATAACAGATGTATTATCTGAGAAGAGAGAAAGTTTTTCTCCAGTGTCAGAGATTTCTTTAATGTGGAGGGTAAATGGACCGTGGGCTTTGAGGAGCTCAAGCGCCTGGACAGCTGAGTTTCCGGTCAGTGGGTTGGGCAGCTGGGCTTATGCCTGGGCAGTGGGGCCGGAGCATATCGCATCTGCATCAGAGGGTCAAAAATCACATAGATTTCTATCTTAAATATGGATCTTGAATTCTTTGGATGAAACACACACTTTCTATGTTGCACGTGTTCAGATATGTGATTGCATTCTTCTATTTCAGTTCTAAAATACAAGAAGAATGATGAGGATGAATCACTTAAAGATAAATTGTCTAAACTAAACATTCATTCAATTAGCAAGAAATCAAAAAGAGTGACAAATCACCTAAAGATTCTAACCAGAGGAGAACCACAGGTAATTTTTCTTCTTCAGCCATATACATCCTCCTGGGGCATATGAATGCTGATATTTTTGTGAGGGTTTTGTTGGTTGTTATCAGAGCCATTTCTAGAACACTGAGAATCAAGGTCATTGCCTAATGCTGATTCTTTCTTTCTCCCTCTTTTGGGGGAAATGGAGTGCAGGTGGTTTTGACACTATTTTAGCTATGGTGCTTCCACTCAGGAAGCAAAGGAGAGAAAAGGACGTGAAGACAGGGGTCAACGTGGGATGCACCAGAAGTCCTAACTCTCACCATCAACCAGCACATAATCACACCCAAGGCAATGTCCTCCTTTCATCCCTAACTTATCTCTGCTTTTTAAAAACCTCACTTTCCTTTTGGGTTCCCTTAATGTTCATCTTATCTTTATTTCACCTATTTAAAAAAAGGGGGGTTAGGTGCCTACCTTAGTGGGCTACCTTTATCCTCTTCCTCTCTCTGCACCCCCCATGCACATTATATTACTGGGTAATTGTTCTGTGTCAGCTGTTTAGCTTGGTTTGAACCATTTTCATCTCAACCCCCAATAAATAATGGATGGATTAGCAAAGGTTCTCAAACTTTAAGGTGTGAAACAATTACCTGAGGAGCTTGTCAAAAGATTCCAGGGCTCCACCTGGTTCAAGGGTGCAACCTAGTGGTCTGTATTTTTACAAAACTCCAGGTGTTTCGAAGCTAAATGACCTTGAAGTAAGTGACCAATGGAACACACTTTGAGAATCACAAGATAGAAAGTTCATGGCCTGGAGATGGTAATTCCCTAGGCTTCTAACCAAAAGAAGGCAGGGCAGTTCTTAAGATACTACATGGTAAAAAAAAAAAAAAAAAAAAAAGATACTACATGGTACTTTTTTTTCTTCTAATTTGCCTGATTTCATCACTTATTATGTTAACATCTCTAAGGTTTTTAGTTTGAACTAGAGGCTACCGTATGGTAGTTCAGCATTGGTTTTCTTTGGCTTCTCCTATCTACTTCACTCTTTAGCGGCCATGATCTTTTTCCTTTTTTCCATTAAGTCTTTGCAGCTTTCTGACCCTAAGATAGTAGCGGCTTCTTCCTCTTCTGAATGCCTGGCAAGCTTGCTGAGTGTTTTCCAATCTTGGCACCATGAACATTTGCCGGAGTCAGCACAGGGCAGAAAGTAAGGGCCAAGTCTTTGAAGTCATCCAGATCTGGATTAGAACATCGCTTCTGTCACTTAATCAATATATGCCTTTGGGCACATAGCTTAAATCCAAGGGAGTCATCAAGATTATACTAGGACCTACCACATGGAGGGCTTGTGAGGATGAAATGCGGTGATAAGTATGAAGAAAGTACCTAACACAGATGGTAAGCACTCAGTACGTATTGGCTATCATCATCATCCTCATCATTTCATATCACTACAGTGTATTACTGTTTACCAACTTTTAACATACAGACTTCTTACTTCTCACGTAGATATAAACTCCATTATGCATGGTGTATTAGGTTTTTTACTTTCTGTATTTTATAATGTTTTGACATCTTGAAAAAGCTGCTGGGCCCTGACAGATGCTCCTCCCAGGGCTAATCCATTCTTAGAGAAAGCAAAGGGCTCAGCTGGGATCAATTCTTTCATATGCGAACCAAGCCCTGAGTCTATAGCCCCAAACACTTTCTAATCTATCTCTCACACACCAAGCCGGTGTTCCTCTGCCTTAAATCATCCTAGGGCCAGGTACCAGGCAAGTAGAGACCACCATGAAAGCCCAAAGCCCATGGGAATTACCCAAACTGGCCAATCCTAAACTGTTTATCCTGACCAGCTATTTCTATAAGGTTGCCCACAAAAACCACAATAAAGGCTCTGACCTTGACTTTCCCCTTGCTCCTTTCTGCCACCTGACCAAAACCAGTGATTGCCCTGTGGCCCTATATGGCATGCAGTGACCTCCTCTTTAGGACTTTTCAGTATAATCAACTTCTTCCAAGCCTTGTTTTTGTTTCCTCTTGTGGCTGTACTTCCTTCCTATTCCATATCCAATATGGACATTCTTAGAATCCGTGGCATGTATCATTGTTCTTAATACTTCTTTGTGTTCTTCTAGGGGCTCACTGGGTCCATTGCATGCAGGAAATAATTCCAGGCCCCTCTCCCAATGCGAAACTATAATGTGAGAAGTTTGGGACATTATGGTGTATGGTCATAGATAAGGGAAAGGAAAATCAAGACATTCGAACTAAAAGCAACAGTAATAAAATTGGATTGGGAATTCAATTTGAGAGAGACTGTAGCCTCCATGGGCATGTGTAAATGTCATGCACACAATTCTCCCCTACTCTTTAGGTTGTTGCTTCTGACTTAAGACAATTCTATTGAGGAACAATAGGCAGGTCTTAATTCTGAGCAGGTTTTTGTAGAAGCTGTTACATTCCTTAACATATTTATCATCAGCTTCTGGTATTTTCCAATTGTGAAGTAAAAGTGAATTGTAGGTAAAGTGGCCTGAAGGGATATTAATTAGATTTTCCCCTTAATCTTTTGAGAAGATGTCCTGTCAGCAATGAAGCATTTCACTGTTAATCAGAAAATCAGCTGCATAGGCTGAACTGCAGAAGAGATAAATCTCAAATCAGTCAATTTTGCACTTGTCAGCAGCTCAAGTGAAATATTTGGTGGAGTTAGGCTATAAAACTATTACCCAAGAGGAAGATTCTATTCAATTCATCACACATGTATTGAACTCTATGTACCAGACACTGTGTTAGAGATTGAGAATACAAAGAAATTCTGCATTCAGACTCCTTGGGTTTGAATTCTGGTCCTACCTATTAACATGGGTAAATTTCTTTAACTTCCTATATTATTTAGGGTAAAGGCCAAGCTCCTTTCACAAAGAGATTCCAAAACTAAGTAGCTTAAGCTAGATAGTCATTTCTTTCTCTCTCTTACAATAGTCCTGAGATGTGAGTCCAGACGGGCTCTGCTGCACAAAATTCTGTAGGAACCCAATTGTCCCCACTTGGAGAGTTTTGCTGTTCCCCAAACATACTGTCTTCAGCTGCTTGGTTGAAGTTGGGTCACCGCTGTGTCTTCAGTCTTGTCCCAAGGACAATGCTGGAAGGCCAAAATTCAGAAATGAAATACATCACTTAGCTAACATCTATTTACCCAAACCAGTTACGAGGGCAGAACCAGCGGCAGGGGAGGCTGGAAAGGGTAGTCGCTAGCAGGGCAGCTATGTGTCCAACTTAAACTAGAGGTGCAAGTGTTGTCAGTAAAAGGATGACGGGGGGACATCAACTATCCCTGCCACAGCTCCCAAGCTTCTGTTTATCTCTAAAATGGGATTAATTGTGGCACCTATGCCGTAGAGTTTTGTAAGAATTAAAATGAGAAAATGGAAAGAAGGTTTTAGCACCATGTCTGGAACATAGTTAGTGTTTAATAAATGTTAGCTATTATTTTTACTAAGACAAAAAATACTTAATCTCAAATGCTTGCCATTTATCAGTGGAAAGAATCACTTAATTAACTAGTGTTGTGAGAGCACATGGGGGAGCAATTAATTTTCTACAGTGAAAAGAATAGGAATTCAAGGGAGGTTTCATAGAAGGGGTGACAGTTGAGTCCTTAAAAAAATTAAACAGATATTTGCAATGCAGAAAAAGGGACAGCAGCATATTCCAGCAAAATAAAACAGCATGAGAAGGGCTTGGCTATAGGAACGTAGAACTGGACAATATTTCTCATACTGTGATCCCTGGATCTCTTATTTTAGAATCATCTGGATCTCTGCCAAGATACGCAAAATAGCTGGTGAGGGGTCCTTGAAACCCGCATTTAAAATAATCTGCCCCAGTGGTGCCTGGGTGGCTCAATCGTTAAGCGTCTGCCTTTGGCTCAGGTCATGATCCCAGGGTCCTGGGATCGAGCCCCGCATCAGGTGCCCTGCTCAGCGGAAAGCCTGCTTCTCCCTCTCCCACTCCCCCTGCTTGTGTTCCCTCTGTTGCTGTGTCTCTCTCTGTCAAATAAATAAATAAAATCTTTAAAAAAATAAAATAAAATAATCTGCCCCAGCATATTGTTCAATACATCAAACTAGATTAGAGCATAGAGATCATAAGGCAGATGGTATTGAATGTTGTGTGAATTACAAGAACTATGCCACCTATTTAATCAAAAGCTTTTTAGATAAACAATATTAAGGGGTTTAAAAATAAAATAAAATATCACCATTTTCTGTGCATTCAGTTCTAAGATCAACCATCCTCCCCCCACCACCCACCAAGGTCAACCATCTTAAATTAACAGACCTATGAACAGAGAGCAGCTGTGGTTACTACCCAGGACCAAACCGAAGAATACCCACCATATGCCACAAATCATTTGCATGTTCACACAGATTTTGGCAGCATGAAGCTGGTTCTGCTCTTCTTTTGTCACCATTGTGATAGCCAAAAAATACTTCTCACTATTAATAATAATTATGGTCTTATCAATAAAATAAAATATGAAAAAATAACTGAACACATGTGACTACTATCTTAACTCTGCTGAGTTTTCCCCACAAAAGGACTCTTTTGGCCAAGATCACATTCAACCTTTCAAATTTGAGTTGGTAAAGAATTACCGCATTTTTTAGCCAAGAAGCTAAGTATATTTTCTAAATAACCACTGTGAAATTAACTGGGATGAGTCATAGCAACGAAACAGTAAGTTCCAGTCAAGAGATGAAATGTTTATCTTATTTAAATTTTGATTTTTTATTTTATTAATTATTTTACGAACCCACAAATGGGGCATAATTTCAGAGTACATATATAATATATGCCATTAGAAACTGCAGAGAAAGTTTTACCTGCCCCAGCTACCATCACATAGACGAAGCTCTGTGAAAGCCGAAGGCGGATTAACCGGCAGCATGGGGCGTCGCCACACTAATTGAAGTTGCGCTGTGTGCTTGTACACAGCAAGTTCTGTGTTAAGGCAGTCAGCATGACATGGAAGGTTTTGTTCTCAACAAGGGGTCTCTTTGTCATGTGCTGGGCTAATACAGCCTGTGATATTTCTTTAAAACACCAGATTTGTTCGAGTTTTAAAAATAAAGAATTTCATCTACATTATAGGTGAAAGACAATACTTTCAATAGAGAAGAAAAGCTGTTTAGATCTTTAGAAAAGACGGTGAGGCATTGCGTGAAGAACATTTCCCTCTGTCTTCAACATATCCAGGTAGGTAAGACACAACCAGTTCCACTGTTTCTACGAGAACGTATTGATGTCCATGGTTATTCTGAAGAGTACATGTGAATGTTCGTGCATTTATGTGATCGAATTTATATGATAAAATTCATTGATACTGTATCAAATTTGGGAGGCTGCCAACTGCAGGTGAGGGAAGCCAGTATAAGGATGTAGATTTTGTTCTTTGTTCCCGTATCTGCTCCATCCTTCTCCCAATTGAGGTGGCTGTGTTGTGGGATGTAAGCTCACATGATTGCCACGTGGTGCTGGACCATCAGCACACTTTCCTTACAATAGAGATGAGTTCATTAATACAAAATTGATTTTGGGGTGCCTGGGTGGCTCAGTTGGTTAAGCGACTGCCTTCGGCTCAGGTCATGATCCTGGAGTCCCAGGATCAAGTCCCGCATCAGGCTCCCTGCTCGGCAGGGAGTCTGCTTCTCCCTCTGACCCTACCCCCTCTCATGCTCTCTCTCTCTCATTCTCTCTCTCAAATAAATAAATAAAATCTTAAAAAAAAAAAAAAAAACCAAAAAACCAAAATTGATTTGGCAGAAATTTTCTTTATTTGTTGGATTATACTAACATATCCCTTTCTAGTACCTAAAACACATATTTGCAAATTTAAAAGTGGTACTGAAAGAAAAAAGGAAATCAAAGGGGGACATAAAATGAAATTAGAGGAGAACTAAAGAGCAAAAAGAGCAGAACATAAAGGCCATATAAAAACCGCAGAAACCCACATGTGGATCTCAAATTTAGCTGTAAGTCTTTGAGAAGCCAACTTAAAAAAAGGACATACGATCACACAACCCTAGATGAACAGAGCACCTCTATTTATTTTATAACTGGTGTTTCGTAATGCCCCCTTTAGAGTTCTGAATGAAATCCACAGGTAATTCAACCTTAGGTAGGTAGGTCTACATGAAAGAAAATCAATGTAAAGGAAAATAAATTCTAACAAAATAATAACTACAATATGCAAATACTCCCACACAACCATAGTAGAAGAAAAACCCCACTAATTTCCAATCCCCCAGGAAGTTTTCCTGCCCTTGTTGAGAATCACTGACTTAACCAAACCAATTGAAGTGCAGTATAATTATAGTTAGTAAGAGAGAATGGATCTCATATAGAAGACATAGTGTCCTCAACAACATCTTGATAATGGTCATGACTGGGAGACATAGACAATTAGTAGAGTTCCACGTAACTGAGTTAACAAATGACCCCCTTCGCATTTTCCAGTTTTTATTTTGGATATCTATTTTTGGAAGCAGATGTTTGCGTGCACAGGTAAATTATCATACCAAAAGAGGATTAGGTTAACAGGCATGATGATTTGGAGAAAAGGTTCCATGTTATGTAACCAACAAGCCACATTCCTTTCTCATTTATTAACTGATGCAAAGCCTGATTTTGCAATCAGGTTTGCTAATCTCTTCCTAAAGCTCTGCTTTCTGTGAAAAGAAAACCAAAACTCAGTTATAACAGCCAGACAGAGCAGTGGGAACCCTGTCCTTCATATACATTTCATGAAGTGAATGCATCTTGGGAATATCTGTAGGAAAGTCTTCTATTTCTACTAACCAATTCAACAAAAACATGAACATCTTCTTTTAAAAATTCACTAGGGGACACTGAAGACATAAATCAAAAAGGCGTGATTTCTAAAATAAGGGGTTCAGTAAGACCTGAATGCTGAAGAATGGCCAATGAGGGACCTTAGGATGTAGTCCACTTAATAAAGAAGGTGTCGTACAGAGCAGTAGGAGAAAGTGACGGGGAAATAAGAAAAGAAATGGTTACACGTAACCTCATTGTACAGAGTATTCATGACTTTTTTTTACTTCCTTTTTTTCCTTTTATCTCTCCGTGGTAATGGAGGGCTATGATGATGAAGTACACACTTGGGATATATTTAATTGTACAGAACTTCAGAACTTGGCCCATTTTGTGACTTTGTCCCTGGGTTTCAGGATGCCATGCCCTTAGCACTGCGGAGTGTCATGGAGCTCCAGGAGATCTCGTGCAACAAAGACAAGGAGGAGACGAGCCATTCGGAGGCCTCAAGGAATGCCCTGAATCCCTGTGGTGACTTTGTAAGTTATTTATATTCACAGATAAATTAGAAAGTGGGGTTAAGAGGAAAGCTGCTTTTTATTTATTTTTCTGGAGTTAGAAATAAAACAGGCACTAAAGCAAATACGAATGTCAAAATCAGTAGATTTAAACAGGAGGGTTTTTTTTTTTCATTATTAACTATTTTAAAGTGAGTTAGTGAAGATTTTTTATTATGATCAAAATTTAAGAGGGTCCCAGACTGAGTTTCTAGGAGTAGTCAATGTCTGTGCAACCTTTATTTATTTTTTTTTAAGATTTTATTTATTTATTTGACAGAGAAGGAGAGCACAAGCAGGGGGATGCGGCAGGCAGAGGGAGAAGTAGGCTCCCAGCTGAGCAAGGAGCCCAATGCAGGACTCGATCCCAGGACCCTGGGATCATGATCTGAACTGAAGGCAGACGCTTAACCAACCGACTGAGCCACCCAGGCATCTGTGTGTAGCTTTTAAAATCAACATTTAGTTTAAGCCTGCATGTGATAGATGACGGATTTATTAAGTTGGCAAGCTGTGATTTTCCTAAAGGAGTCTCTGGAAAAGTCCAGAGTCCTTACAGGAGGAGCGAAGATACTCTCTGAAGACGTGACTTTTATTAACACACTATGTACTGGAAAGTAAAGCCTTCTTATTGAGAAAGGGCTTTTACCTCTGAGTTTGTTTTCTATGAGTTCTGTAAAATATACAGAATTATAAAACATAGCTTGGGAATCCTAAAAACCTGCTTGAGCCTAGAGATATTTGGCTGGTAAATTAGTTTGAGTAGTACTAATTTTAATTTAGTATCTTGTGTTCCATAGGTATTATTATATCATAGTAGTATGTTATAGAGAAGCCATAATAGACTCCTTCATCATCTTGAAGGTCCTTGAAAGAGGCAGTTTTGTGTTGGCATTATTGGCATTTTGGGTCAGACAGTTCTTCATTGAGAGGCCCTTGTGTTGGAGGATGCTTAGCATTCCTGGTGTACCAGGCTCTAAATCTCAATAATGTCCCCCCAATCTCAAGTCATGACATCCAGTGAATAGCCCCACATATTTCCAAATCCTAGGAAGTGATGCAGCCCCACCCCCCAGTAGAAAACACTTGGAAGCATCTTACTTCGTGGCACTGGGGAATGCAAGTCAGGATTACATCTGAACTAAAATGATCGATCAGATAAATGAGAGTGAGAGAGCAAGAGAGAGAGAAGTTTTTATGATGGATGTTAAATGGAAACAGTGTGGCTAGTTCTTTATACATTTTCTGGGCTTAATTACAGACAGCACATTTTAGAAAAGTCCTTAAGGGTTTGCTCTTTAGCTTAATTCCAATGTATTAAGTCGGTTAGTATTTATCGAGCACCACGTAAGAGCACGGTATACAGCTTCTCCTCAGCAGGCATGTCCAGAATTTGATGGAAGAAGAGCTGTGTTCTTCTCCTCCTTGCATGAAACAAGATGATAAATTAAGCTAAATTAAAATAATTATCACAATGATCCATATAAAAGTAACTTTTTTACTTATGAATAAAGTGTATTAAACTTTTTAAAAATTAAATGTTCATAAGAATTCAAAAATCTATCTAAAGGCAGAGCAGTGTTTTTATCTAACTTTGAAAAATACTTATCTACCTTGAAAAGTACTTGCCTATATGTTTTGAATAGGAAAAAATATTAAAAGAAAATCTAATTCTTATTTGTTCCAATCGTAATTCCTATGCCCAGGTGAATTGGAATCAGTTTATGTCTGCGGTCACAGGATACATATATATATACGTATGCAGACATATATATATACGTATATACTATACATATATGTATATAGTAATTATGTTGTAATATTGTAATTACCTGTAGAATCCAGTCAAGTTACAATATAGTAATTTATCAGAACAGTAAACAGATTCTTTGCTTAGTCAAAGGACTCATTAAACAGTCTGCAGGTATATATTGATTATTTTAGAAGATAGACATCAAATTTAATCTGTGTAGTCTACTGCTAGTGCCAGTAAGAGATTGGTTTCCCCTCTCTTGTAGATTTCCCATGAGTTCAGACAAAGTTACGAGAGGCTGTTTAATTAATAAAAGCTGCTGCTCAGATGCTGATTCCCTAGGACATCTTTCAGGGTACAAAAGAGAAACCTGCTTCTAAACTGCTGTAACAATCATGTAACCCATGCATATATGATAAAGCGTAAAGTCGGCAGTCAGCAAACATAGGATACTAGTGCACTTCAGAAGAGAGGGGGAGGAAAGAGAAAGAGAAGAAAGTAAATCTAGGATGCTTAGGTGCTGGCATGGGGTTGGGGGTTAATATGAAGTTCATTTTCAGTGACTCAAAATGACTAACCCTAAAATGTAACAATTTAAGAAACAGAACCAGCATCAGCTTAATCTTTCAATGTATTTAAAGAGAAAGCAATAACTCTGCTGTCTTTTCTATCATAGGAGCAAAATACCTATAATAAGGAGGTACTTAGGGGTGCCTGGGTGGCTCAGTCATTAAACGTCTGCCTTCGGCTCAGGTCATGATCCCGGGGTCCTGGGATCGAGCCCCGCATCGGGTTCCCCGCTCAGCTGGAAGCCTGCTTCTCCCTTTCCCACTCCCCCTGCTTGTGTTCCCTCTCTCGCTGTGTCTCTCTCTGTCAAATAAATAAATAAAATCTTTAAAAAAAAAAAGGAGGTACTTATCTGTATATGGTAAAAAGTTCGTCTACCCAAAATGAGACATCAGGGTAGCCAGGGAATTGGGCAGATGTGGGAGGAAAGGATACAGTGTCTTCTAAGACTACCTTCCTTTTATTGTCAGCAAAGGAAGGGAATGATATGGTGAGTCATTTGCACAGTCTTAGTGGTCAAAAACTGGAGTTTGCCTCCCACCCCTGTGCTGGAGTAACTCTGCTGGGCTCTGGGATTAGAAAGGAGGGGAAGGGGAAAGTGTTGAAGGAGATGACCCCAATGACAAAACCAATGGCTTCAGAGAGAAACATGGAGTGCATTTTGGGTGTGCAAGCTTTAACTTTTGTATTCCTCTTCTTGCTCACTCTTTACATTCAGTGTTAGAGTCTAGAGTCCCTGTTTTAAGTCTTGGAGCAGGTTTAGACAAAAAAAGATCACATCTTCTCTCTCTCTCGTTTTAAGATTTTATTTATTCATTTGAGAGAGAGAGAGAGAGAGAGCACGAGGAGAGGGGAGAGGGTGAGTGAGAAGCAGACTTCCTGCTGAGATGGGAGCCCAAGATACGGTACTTGACCATGGTGGGGGGGAGCTTTACTGGGGGGCTGGATCCCAGGACCCAGAGATCATGACCTGAGCCAAAGGCAGATGCTTAGCCATCTGAGCCACCCAAGTGCCCCATGGTCTCTTACCTTGGCTATATACTTCCCTGTCCTCCTCTGAGCTCCTGCAAGGAGGAAGTAAGCCCACTGGCGGTAGCGCAGTACCTGTACTGGTTGCTCCTTACTCTGTCACAGGATTGCTTTTCTCTCTCGGCAGGCAGCCCATTTGCAGAGGCTCGTTCTGATGCCCCTGTCGGCCCTGCTGTCCTTATTCACAGGGCCTCAGAAGCTCATCCAGAAACGCTATGACAAACTGCTGGACTGCAACAGCTACCTACCGCGGGCAGCAGGAGATGAGTCAGACTTGGCCAAAAAGGAGTACGAGGCCCTCAATGCCCAGCTCGTGGAGGAGCTCCAGGTGTTCAACCAGGCTGCTCGGAAGATTCTGTGGAACTGTCTGTGCAGTTTCATGGCTCTCCTCAGGGACCTGACACTTGCGGCTCGGCAGGTTTATTCCACGGTGGCGCCGGTAAGCTCTGCGCCAGCACCTGGCTAGCTAGGCCAGCAGGATCTGCTAGAAACTGCAGCCATGTGCAACGGCCCTGTTCATGGTGTGCACGTGTGCAGTGCATGTGCGCATGTGGCGTGGGGGGGGGGGTGGTGTTTAACTGAAGCCAGTCACAGTTTTTAAATTTCTTTCTCTTTTCTCCATAGGAAAGTTTCCTAGTTCAGGTTTATTGTGCCTTGCACACCTTAGGTCTTCTTGGAGGTATCTTTTCAAATGCCAAACACCTTTTAGCTCCACCTGCTTGATGCTTTGTTGAAGCTTATCAATTTGTATTTTGTAATCTCTTCCTATTCAACAGTTCTTCAGTGCTAACCATGACTATTTAAGATGTGGGTCCAAAAAAAAAAGGCCATCTCCATGTAATGACAGCAACAGGATAACTGTCAAACCAGTTTTTTTTGCTTTTGTTTTCCTCTATGTAACAAAGTCTAGGGTGTGTGTGTATGCGTGTGTGTCTGTGCGTGTGTGTGTAATCTAGCTTTCCATTAGGATATGATTTTATGACTATTTTCCTGAAGAAGAAGAATGATATTTACAAGCTAATATCAACTTAAAAAATCAGTGTGGTTTCTTTGCCCTTTATTTCAATTAGTTCTTATTCAACTGGTTAGATATTTAATGGACAACATTTGGAGGAGAATTAATTGTCCTGACTTTATTTTTTACTGTGTATTTAATTAACTTTTAACTTACCCTTTGAATAAATTAAGTTGAAAAATCAGGTGCTACATTTACATGATTCAAAGGCAAAACTACATAAAAATGTATAAGCAGTCTCACACAGACTCCTGTTCCCTAACCACCCATCCCCTACCCCCACTCCCATTGTTACTAGTTTATCCATTTAGGGTTTCTTCATGCCATTAGAAGTAAATGCAAATATGTATATATTTTTCCTATAGAAAACTGGGATATTACAGCACCATCCTGCAATTTGCTTTTTAACCTCCTGGGGATGCATCGATGTGTTACCATAGACTGTTATGCCTGGTTTGTATCTCATAAAAATGGAATCATACAGTTTGCATGGTTTTGTGTATCAACCTGTTCCTACTGATGGATATTTGGATGATTCCAGTTGTCTATAACTGCGTGGTTATAACAAATTATATCAGCATGTAGCAACCAATGGTCATTTATTACTATTGTCTTTCATGGTTCTGGAGGTTCCCTGGGCTCAGGGTAGTCATTCTCAGTGTCTCTGTGAGGTTCCAGTCTCATAATAGCTGGGGCTAGAGCCATCTCAAAGACCTCCTCAAGCCCATGTCTGGGGTGGGAGATAGGATGATGATAGAAGACTCAAATAGTTGAGGACAAGGCCCCCCACCCAATCTTTCAACATGGTTTTTTGATATGGTGGCCACAGTGCAACTGGACTTCTTCCAAGTCTCAGAGTGAGTGTCCCAAGAGAAACCAGCAGAAACCACATGGTCTCTTTTAGCCTAATCTTGAAGGTCAGATAGCATTACTTCTGTTTTTCTGTTCATTTCCACATTCTACTCATGGAGGCAATTTTAAAAACCCACGCACTTTTGAGGAGAGAGGTCATGGACTCCACCTCTTTATGAGAGGCATGTCAAAGAATTTGCTGATTTGTTTTAAAACCAGCACAGGCTCTTAACCAATGCTTCTCGTTGTAGCTTCTTTCTCCTTCCCACTATCCCACCCTACCACTTTGGAGGACCCTACTGCCATTGATTCCTGAGCCCTTCTTCCAAAATTCTATTGCTTTTTATTTCTCTTCTATTCTTTTATTTAGGTTTGAAACTTTATTATTTTTTTAAAGATTTATTTATTTGAGAGAGAGAGAGAATGAGCAGGGGGCAGGAGGGAGCAGAGGAAGAGGGAGAAGCAGACTCCTCTACTGAGCAGGGAGTCCGACGTGGGGCTCGATCCCAGGATCCCGAGACCATGACCTGAGCCGAAGGCAGACACTTAACTGACTGAGCCACCCAGGCACCTCTAGGCTTGAGCCTTTAAAAACAATTATCTCTATCGGTTTTAGTGATGTTTCTGGAGACAGCAAATTAGACCATTTTTATCCAAAAGTTCTAACATTGCCCTAATTTTTTTCTGTGGAGCTATCTTACACTTTCTCTGTTTGTCATAACTCTACTAAATTTAATATCTAATATGGTTAAATAGTTGTTTGAGAACAATGCCATATCATTTCTACCTATAGGTTCCACTGTTGGCCTCAAGAATCTCTGAAATTCAGAATCAAGTACTAGAAGAGGTTCAAAATCTTAATTTTGTAAAGGACAGCAGTACCACCTTTATTGAGAGGAAGCTTAGTTTTGAAAAGAAGAAGACTGTGCAAATTCTGGTGAGTTTGGTAGGATTCCTGACAATAACTCTCACTTCTTTTCCTTATTCAAATCACAGTATCATTTTCTAAGTCACTTATCTCATTCTAATATCCTGTAATTTACCAACCTATTATATGTAGGATTTCTTGTCTATTTCTTCCTTCTATACTATGAGTTCTGTAAGGTCATAGATTTTTACCCGTTTCGTACGTGATATATTCCAAGCTGTTAAGATGGTGCCTGACAACAGATATAAATATCTGTTGGATGAATGAACAGAATTTTATAGAGCAAGATCATAGTAGTTCAACTGTTTCATTTTTTTAGATAAGGAATCCCAGGCTCCAGAGATGAAGTGGCTTTCTCAAAGTCACTAGAGGCAGAGCTGGGAGGGGGCCTAGACCCTGCCTCCTGCCTAATTTACTGATATTATTTCCCAGAAAAAGACATGCACATGTACAACTTACTTAATTAAATATTACTTATCAAGTGTTTGATACGCAAGGGATTGTCTACAGGATGGCAAAAATTAAAAATTGTTCCATCGAAGAGGGATTAGAACCTCTGCCTTCTTATACTCAGTTGAATTTTCTTCTCTGCAACACTGCCCTCATGTGCTAACTAGAGAATTTTTCACCACATAACTCAGCTGGATGCTTCACAATAATAACTCCATCAACGCTTCAACATTGAAATAATCCCAAATCAATGTACGGCTTCAACATTAAAAAAAAATATCCAAAGAAGAAATCTTTGCCCGCTTAGTGAAAATTTTATTACACATCTATCTAAACGCAAATTTCTCCTTACTTCTCCCAGCCGGAAGTGCCCCGTCAAACTGACATTCACCGCTCCGAACTTCTATCCACGTACAGTAAAGAAGAACTCTACCAAGCGAAGCGCAAGTGCAATGCTACCCAAGAATATGACATCAATCTTCTGGAAGGGGAGTTGGTGGCTGTGGTGGAACAGAAGGATCCACTGGGGAGTACAAGCAGGTGGCTTGTTGACACAGGAAGTAAGTTTTTTGCATGAAATGCACAGAACTACCACCTCTTTTCAAGTTGAGATTTTCCTAGGGGCCTCTCTGTGCTTCTCTAAACACAAATGTTTAGTGAGGGTACATACAGATGACCTTGTTTCTTCTTTCTTTTTTATTCTTATCCAGTTATAAAAGGGTATGTGTATTCCTCCTTCTTAAAACCGTACAGTCCAGCGAAAGCACGGAAGGTGGACGCTGAGAACAGGTTCGGTGATGACGGTTTTGATAACATCAGCCTCTTTGTGTCCTCACGGCCAGCTAGTGACAGTGTCACAGGCACCCCGGAAAGTAGCATAAGTGACAGCAGCTCATCTCTCAGTGGTACATATGGAAGGTTCGAAACAAACGGCGCTGACAGTCACGGCTCTCAAGAGGTAGATGAGCAGGTAAGCATTTGAACCTTGATGTGACGCTGCTTGGCTGTTCAAATCATCAAAGATGTTCTCTCTAATACATAGCGTTCTATCTTGCTGGGAGACTTGGTGGAAGAGTGTCAGCTTTGACAGCAAGGAGACCTCGCTCTATGAACACTTACTCTCTGCGCCCCTTCTTGCAAGGAATTTCATTCTCTGAGCCTGTTTTGTCAAATGAGGGAAAGAGGACCATAACTGCTACGTTGCATGCTTGATGCGAGGATTAGGGAAAATGTGTATGTGTAAAGTACCCAGCCCAGAGTAGACACTCCGTAAATAGTAGTTGTCACTATTACTACCCTGCTGTCATGTACTTGGAGTGAAGCAAAGACGGTCTTTTTATACTCCTCCATCAGAGAAAAACAGTTCAATACTGAACAGATTGCCACCATAAGGAGCAGGTGGAAAACTGTCCATGATTCCTGTAAGAGCGGTATCTTCATTGAGCGATCTATATAATCGGCCATTTTTAATCTCTCGTATAGTGCCATATACGACCTACTGACGCCCTTAAGAACTACCTTTTTTGTGCTGCACCCATGCAAGACTATGGGGATCACTCACACAATAAGTTAGCTATAATGTAGGGTTCCTTTTTACTACCTCAGAAAGTTTCAGTATATTTAACTGTCAATCCTCAAGTGGTGACCAACTGCTTCTCTTTTTTAACTTGCTTTTTCATTAGTGGCTTTTACTAATTAATTTACATTTGCTTTTTATAAGGCTAATACATGTTATTTGTGAAAAGTTAAAATGGTGTAAAGATATACATAAATTAAAAGTAAAGGTCTTTATTCCCTTCTAGCCAAACCCTACCCTTCAGAGACAATATTAGGGTTTATCTTTTCGGACATTCTCTGTGCATGTACAAACACTTTTATTTATACCAGTGGGAATGTGTATATGTTACATAATTTGCTTTTTTTCCCCTACTTAACAATGTATCTTAGACACAACAGTACCTAAATATCTATCTTATTCCTTAAAAAATTCTGAATAATAATTTATTTTGTAGATATATCATAATTTATGTAACTATTACCCTAATAAAAGACATTTAGAATATTTGGGGGGTTTTTAAAATTTCAAATTATTTCAGGCAAGATCCTTGTTCATCGACTTTTGTGCACTTATATGAGTACGTATGTGGGACAAATTCCTAAAAATATTGGAGGGTCAAAGGGTATATATATCTAAAGTCTTGATAGACACTGCCATACTGCCCTTCAAAAATAGTTTATCTCTGTTTAGTTTCTTTCATCAATGATACATTGGTTGTTGTCCAATTCATGACGAATTCTTTTTTTAAAAAAGATCTTTATTAAGGACTTATTTACATGCCATAAAACTCATCCATTTTAAGTGTATAATTCAATGACTTTTAGTATATTTACAGAGCTGTGCAACTATCACCCCAATCCAATTTTAGAACATTCCTTTCACCGCCCCCCCCCCCCCCAATTCTCTGTAGTCATTTGCAGTCTGTTCTCTTTCCCAGCCCAGCCTCAGGAAATTACTAATTTACTTTCTTTCTCCATATATTTCACTTTTTTGTATATTTTGTATTAATGGAATCATACAATATGTAGTGCTTTGCAGCTGGCTTCTTTCACTTAGCATAATGGTTTTGAGAGTCATCCATGTTGTGGTATATATATGTACTTTGTTGCTTTTTATCACCTAATAATATTTCATTCTATGGATATAGCATATTTCGTTTATCCATTCACCAGTTGATAGACATTTCAGGTAATTTCTATTATGAATAATGCTGCTATAAACATTTAGGTACAAGTCTTTGTGAGGATTTCATTTCTTTTGAATAGATACCTAGGAGTAGAATTGCTTGTTGATATGGTGAATTTGTGTTTGACTTTTTAAAGAAACTGCCAGACTGTTTTTCAAAGTGACTACCATTTTACATACCCACCAGCAATGCATGGGGGTTGTGGATTGCAGTTTCTCCACATCCTCACCTTATTGTCTTTTTTATTATGATGATAGTCACTCTAGTGGGTGCAAAGTAGTATATCTCATTGGGGTTTTAATTTGCATTTGACTAATGCTGTTGAGTATCTTTCGTGTACTTATTGACCATCCCTGCATTTTCTCTGGTGAAATGTCTATTCAAATATTTGCCCATTTTACAAATTGGGTCATTTTCCTTCTTATTATCCAATTGTAAGAGTTCTTTGAATACTTTGGATGCAAGATCTTTATCAGATATAATTTGTAAAAATAATTTCTCCCAGTCATGACCGATTCTTAACTCATCTGGACATTACTATATGCTTCTATCACTCTTCTGTCTTGAAGTTTCAAAACACCGTTTTTCTATTACTTGTTCACTCTCTTAGTTTATTCAAGTTTCTAGAAAACGAAATTATATTGTAAAGCCAATAGATTAATGAAATTTTATCAGTAAAATCTATAGTTGGTATTAAATATCCTGGCAGACTTTGACTTATCCCAATAACCTAGAAGGACAGAAATTTGAGGACCAAATTTGTCAAGATACCCTAAAGCTGGCTTGATGTTGAGCTCTAGTTACTATTGACTCTACAGAGATTTTTGGAGTAAGTGCCGCACTGAGGCTCTTTTGGCATGGGATTTGTAGTCTATTTCCTAACAGCAGCTACTGCAAAGTAATTCTCTTTGAGTAATCCTATCAATATGTTTCATGTGAATTAGGTCCATTAGAAGTATCCATTACCAAGAGAGGGGGAAAAAATGAGATAATTTTCTTTTGCTCAAAACAAAGTATATTGATAGTATCTCTTCATAGAGTGCTATTTGTTCTTTTCCTCTGAGTTTGGAACCAATTCAAAATAGACCCTGGTGTCAGAGACATACATATAAGTGTTATTGCTAACAAAACTGGATTAGAAAATGCAGCTTGGATCAGTGGCCATGTAGGATCCCTGAATATTTTCCTGTGTTAAAATAATTGAAAATTGCAGGTCTCTCCTGTGTATGGACAAAGTCTGTCCAAGTAAATTTACTATGAGTTGAAGACAATGCACCTGTTAGAAACCCCAGTACAAGAGGGAAGAAAAGACCACATAGGAATATTTCCCTTAATGTCTTAATCCCAGTCAATAGAGGTACATGGGCTAGTGGTTTTCAGACTTTTCCAATTATGCAACTACTGTTCAGCCCTCAGAAACAGAAGGAAAACCTTATATGATCCTTCTAATCCTTATCAGAGGGCTGATGTTTTCATTCTGTTGACTCCTACAAAGTGTGGAGAAGAAAATGGTTAACCCCCACACTTGTGGTGTGACAATCTAATTGAACAATGAATGCATTATAGAAGTCCCTATAAAGTGACTGAAAAGTGGGAGTAAATTGTATCTTTTTTTGTGAACAGTGAGAATACATTGTATATTTTAATATGCACATTTGAGGTAACCTACAAAGCAATCTTCTGTGTGGCTATTTAGACTTCTGTTCTTGATTTTATTTTATCATCAGGAACATCAACTCAAACCTGTATTGGTTTAACTGGATGACACTTTGAGTCACCATTTCTTCCCTATCCTACTGTGGCAGTAACACTTTTTTTTTTTTTTTTTTTTTTTTTTGCTTTCTTCCGGAATTGAAATAGCATATTGCCATTGGTGTTGTAGGCTGTAATCTACTTTTATTGATGGTTCTAGTGGACCCTGACAAGAAGGTAGATGTGTAGCCTTGACCTATACCTGATATTCAGGAGGCATCACTGGGGGTCCTAAAAATCAGTCATAAATAAGCAAGTTCAGACTGACTTCAGACTAGTGGCTCTGTGATTTTTATACTCAAGCTGAATTTTTAATGTGGACTCCAAGAATAAAAGGGATCTATGAATGGGCTTTGGAAGGATCTATAAATCCCTTCAAATATGTTGGAAATTTTGTGCTTATGTGCATAACAATGCTAAAAGAAGTACATAGCTTTCAACAGATTTTCAAAGGGAAATTATATTTAAATAGGTTAGAAACCACTCCTCTAGAGGCTTAACTTGCTTATCCATTCTCCCATCCACTCAAGGAAAAAAAAAATGTTGGATTAAGAGCCTCCTGCATTTTCTAGAATGGTTCTAGTGGATCAGAAGTCTTATGGGCCAGATGAAAATATAACTTATTATCTATAATGGGACACTTTTGTTAATGAAAGAGAATGTTTACTGGATGAGATTAACTCTGACAGGTATTACTGGGAGGTATGGTCACTCTACTATTTGGTGCCTACGTACCAATCCATTCAGATTCCTCCATGCACATCCTCCACAGAAAGCATGGACTTTCTCTGAATGTTTTAGAAGTTCCCTAAATGATAATCCAGAGCCCCTTGTAGAATAATGGGGAGGAGGTAATGGATATTTGCAACCTGGAAGTACTTATTTATACTAAAGGACTTAGTAATTTCTTTACTCACTACTTTATGATCTATCAAAAAATATTAAAAAAGCAAACAGATATGCCTTCCTATTCTAATGTATTCTCCCCTTTTGCCCACCAAAGAGTAATGACATGATTTGTATTAGTTTTCACTGCGGCATAACAAATTATCACAAACTAAGTGGCTTAAAACAACATAAATGTATTATCTCACCATTTCCGTGTTCAGAGGTCCAGGCACAGCTTAGCTGGGTGCTCTCCTTGGCATGTCACATCACTGCAATCCAGATGCTTGCTGGGCTGTGTTCCTTTCTGAAACTCTTGAGTTCTCTTCCCAGCCTGTGGTGGTTGGCAAAACTCAGTTCTTGGTCTAGTAGGACGGAGGCCTCCGTTTTCTTGCTGGCCATCAGCCAAGGACCACTTTCACTAACTGTAGGCTGCGCTCAGATGCCTGCCACGTGGCTATGTCTTAGGCAGTTCACAATATGGCTGTTTGCTTCTTAAAAGCCAGCAGATGAGCATCTCTCTGTTTTTAAATTTCTCCCTCAGAAATGGCCTGAACGCTCTCTTAAAGGACGACCTGCTTATGTCAGGCACACTAAGCATAATCTTTGACTGACTCAAGGTCAGTGTATTAGGGACCTTATTATGTAGGACATGTTCAACAGGCAGTGTCCATCTTAGAGTTCTACCTACCACAGTATCTAAGATGCCTTGCTTGGTAAGCAAGGAATAGGACTAATGTGATGCAATCTTCAGCACTTCTCCAAGTGGGCCAGGTTTAATAATGGCTAAACCCAATTTTAGAGGACAGTTCAATGTCTGAGAATCAGTGCTGTTTTCTTTTTTTTCACATAAATAATACTGAGGACATAATTTTTTTTTAAAAGATTTTATTTATTTATTTGAGAGAGAGAGAATGAGAGAGAGCACATGAGAGTGGGGAGGGTCAGAGGGAGAAGCAGACTCCCTGCCGAGCAGGGAGCCCGATGCGGGACTCGATCCAGGGACTCCAGGATCATGACCTGAGCCGAAGGCAGTCGCTTAACCAACTGAGCCACCCAGGCGCCCATAATTTTTGAATTACAAACTTCTGAAAAGTTGTTTTGGCACTAATCCTAAATTCACTGTCTGGTCCTTCATCTTTACATGTTTCAACTACTTTTGATGATAATGCTACGTGTCTAATATGTCATTGTTTAGAAAGTGCTTCAAAAGCCATCAGGCTGTAACATAATGTATTTAAGTAGTCATTAAAATGATGCTTTAGAGAGCTATTTATCGACATGAAAAGATTGTCAAATATATTTTAAAGTAAAAAGCAGGCTGCAAAAATTATATATACTAATATTCTATGTTTATTGCCACTTCAGGTAGGTAGGTAGGTAGAAGGAAAAAAAGGAAGAAGAGAAGGAACAAGGGAAGGAAGGGAGGAAAAAAGGGAAGAAAAGCAAGATATTAATGGAAGTTGGGTGATTTCTTCTTACCTTTATTTAAAATCATTTCTTTATAAAAATTACTTGTAACAAAACATAATTGATCACTGAATAATGTGAAAGCTTGCTCCTGGAGGAAGAGAAGAAAGAGCATTTTTCATGCAATATAACTATCTTGGTTTTCTGAGCTACATATGATATAATATGGTAAATACAGGTTTTATAGCTAAATTTTTAGTTTTGGAAGGGAAGATTAAAATATATTATTATTTTTGTTGTTAATTGGAGAACTGGGATGAAATCGATAAAATGAGATTCAGTGAAGACAGCTAGTGTGGCTCACTAAGGGAGGAATAATTAAGTGCACAAATATAGAATAAGGGAATACTGAACTGGCAATGTTACTACAGGGAGAGATCTGGTGGTTATAAACAGTGGGTAATAAATTGAGTAGGAGTCAATAATACAATACAGAGTGTTATTTAAAAAAAGTTAATGCCGTAGAGAACTGGGTTGTATTCACGGACTGTTGTACATAAAACGAGCCAGAGCTTTACAGAGTGCAAAGAAGCAATGAATAAAATATATTTTAATAAATGCTGAGGAAAAAGGGAGAAGGATCAGATGTTTATGGCTTAAATTAATAACATTTAATTAATGTATCTGGACCAAAACATTAACATTGAAGGTCAGAAAGATACAGCCTAGAACAATTAAAGTATTCCAAAAAATGAGAAATTCTTCAGCTTTTATGTATAACAGGCTGAAAACTTCCAACTTGTGGTCTAATGTTATCAACTGCTGTTTCTTTAAAAGTGGACTTAGTTCCATTTTGAGTATCTATCTTATGTTAAATGGGAGGCATAAACATATAAAACTGAAATATGCTCATCCTACATTAATTTTGGGCCATGATCACTTAAAGTATTTAAAGTATATAATTTTCTCCTTTAAATTTACAATTTCATGAGAATTTATATTTAGTGTTTAAAATATACGCTCTGCTGTAATTTCATACCAAATAGGTTTTTTAAAAGACTTATTTATTTGCCCGGGGCGGGGAGGTGGGGGAGAGTGAGCATGAGTTTGAGGAGGGGCAGGGAGAGGGAGAGAGAGAACCTCCAGCAGATTCCCTGCTTAGCATGGAACCAGCTACGGAGCTCAATCCCATGACACTGAGGTCATGACCTGAGCCGAAATCAAGAGTCGGATTTCGCTTAACCAACTGAGCCACCCCAGCACTCCTCATACCAAATAGATTTAAGTGGAAGATTTTATTTCCCTTTGAGAGAATATGTGCCGAAGTGAAAAACCACCACAAATATTTAGGAATCATATATAACTCAACCTACTAAACAATCTATAGCTGTGTTGGCAATGCATATATGTTGTGTATTAAAATTATAAAAGTTGGCTAGTAACTGCTAACATGGGCTCTTACAGATAATCAGAAACTGTATTATGGCGCATTTTATTCCTGAAAGGTTTTGCCCACCAAATCCTCCATTCTGCTCTTGTGAATCTAATCAATGTCTTCATTTTCTAATCAATAACAGAAAGATCAGCAGCAACATATTAGAGACCTCAGTCCCTTTCCACAAGAATATACTCTGCACAACCTTTCTAGAACAAGAGTTTGCTTCCTAAAGTAGTATGAGAAATGGACCAAGCACAGGATTTGGAGTTAGAAGATATAGTCCTAGCAGCATGAACTATATGACTAAAGCATGTGACTTTTCCAAGTCACAACTCACAGAGTTGTTGAGGATACAGCACCTTGGACATGTAAACTGTCACGAGCATAGAAAAGATGCTACCACCCCATTGCTCAAGAATTTATAGCACCTTCCTTTTTGTTTTCTTCCTTCTTATTTTTTAAAAATTTTTAAAGATTTTATTTATTTATTTGAGAGAGAGAGAGTGCATGAGTGAGAGGTAGGGGCAGAGGGAGAGAGAGAATCCTCAAGCAGACTCCTGTCAAGCAGAGAGCCTGATGCAGGGCTCGATCCCAGGACCTTGAGATCATGACCTGAGCCAAAGGCAGATGCTAAACCGACTGAGCCACCCAGGCACCCCTCTTCTTAAATTTTTAAATTACAAAATAATCCATGCCCAACAATCTGTCTTGTGTGTATCTTGTATGATGCAAGGTTATCTCTTGTATGTTCTTCTGTGATATCCAAGACTTTCAGCCTGTTAAGTCAAATTAACATATATCTGAATTTCTACTGTGTACCACCATGTGGTCAGTGGAGAAAAGTTTAAATGTTCCTCTTTTTTTTTCAGGTAAGCTTTACACCTAACCTGGGGCTTGAACTCATAACCCTGAGATCAAGAGTCACACGCTCTATTGACTAAGTCAACCGGGCACCTCATAAATGCTCCTCTTTGAGGTGGAGCTCATGCCAGAGTTGTTGAGATGATATAAAATCAGTGATATCAAAACTTCATCTAAAGTTAAATAACAGTTCAACATCTACAGAACAACTTTAACTATATAGTGCCCTCCCCACATTCCCCAGTCTCTTTTCTTGCTCAATGAAGTCATCTTATTTCTTATCATTTCCTTTTAACATCGACCCTCAATTTTGAGAAAGTTAATCTGCTTGCCTTTCCCATATACTGTTTGCATTCTATGTACCTCGGAATATGACATATCCACCCCCTTTATCAACTTTGTCACCTATACAAGGTTACCTCTTTCAAAAACCAGCTCACATATATCACTTATGCGTGTAGGGTGTTTTTTGGTGTGTGTGTGTGTGTATGTGTGTGTATACACCTTTTGGGGACACATTTTCTCCCTAGTTGGGTTGTAAGTTCTTTGATAATATAATATCTGGCACTTGACAGGTACTTAATAAATTTTGATTAAATGAATAAATGAATAAAATGTTAGTCAATTGCTTAATTTTATGATATAACTAAACATTTCTGTTATCAGTCTTAACGATTTTAGCGGAAGAGGGACTAAACACTTAGGGGCTTCTTATGCACCTAATATTCTGAAGTATTCTCTGAGGTTAGAGAAAAAATCTTCTGACTGAAGCATGTTTTATTAATTTCTTCTAGGCCACTTAAAATAATTTAAAAATTATAAATTTAATGTATTGTCATTATAAAGGTTTAAAAAATAAGAAGTAAGAATGAAAATCATGGGGCGCCTGGGTGGCTCAGTCGGTTAAGCGGCTGCCTTCAGCTCAGGTCATGATCCTGGAGTCCTGGGATCGAGTCCCGCATCGGGCTCCCTGCTCAGTGGAGAGTCTGCTTCTCCCTCTGACCCTCCCCTCTCTCATGCTCTCTGTCTCATTCTCTCTCTCAAATAAAAATAAAAAAAAAAAAAAATTAAAAAAAAAAAAAAAGAATGAAAATCATCTCTAATTCTACCATTCAAAGAAACTAACACTATTAGACTTATATTGTACATCCGATTTGATATCTTTTCTTGGGGGGGGGCTTACTATTTCATCATAAGCATTTGCCCATGCTATTAGTCTCAAAAAACAGCATTTTTAATGACTACAAATTTCCTTACTGTAAAGGTCTAGAATAGATTTAACTATTCTCCTCTTACTGAACACTTAGGGTTATTCCCATTTCCCTCTCACTTTTCCCCTTGTGAATGGATAGTGTGGTAATATTAATAAGTAAAAATCTGCGAATGTTTCTATTTCTGTAGGAGAGATTTTTAAATTTTTTTTAAGATTTTATTTATTTATTTGATAGAGAGAGAGATAGCGAGAGAGAGCACGAACAGGGGGAAGAGGGAGAAGCAGGCTCCCTGCTGAGCAGAGAACCTGACGTGGGGCTCCATCCCAGGGTCCTGGGATCATGACCTGCGCCGAAGGCAGACACCTAATTAACTGAGCCACACAGGAACCCCTGAAGGAGAGATTCTTAAAGAGCTGTTACTGAATAAAAACAAACAAATAAAAAATTAACATTTTAAAGTCTTTTAGGGGCGCCTGGCTGGCTCAGTCAGTAGAGCATGCAACTCTTGATCTCAGGGTCTTGAGTTCAAGCACCACATTGGGTGTGGAGCTTACAGACAAAAAACATAAATAAAAAATAATCTTTTAATAGAAACTGCCAGATTGCCTTCAAGCATGGGCAGTGTAAACTCCCCCCAGAACAGTAAGAATGCCTCTTGAACTGTATTCTCATCTGGCTCATGTTTTAGCAAAATAAATCCAACAGAAAGAACTGGGGAATGTGACTTTGAAAAAAATGAAAACTTAGCATTCTTTCTAAAAGCTTGGATATCTTTATTGTGTTTGTCTAAATATTTAAGTTCTGCTTCCAATAATGTCATTTGCTTCTTTGTCTAGATTTTCTATGCAGTTCATGCCTTTCAAGCACGGAGTGACCATGAACTCAGCCTTCAGGAATACCAAAGAGTCCACATACTCCGATTTTGTGACCTAAGTGGCAATAAAGAGTGGTGGTTAGCTGAAGCTCAGGGGCAGAAAGGATATGTGCCAGCTAACTACCTTGGCAAGATGACTTATGCTTAAGAAAAGAAGCCCCTGACTTTTGTTTTCTGGCAAGTTATTGATTGACTACCTCATAAAACTTACATTACAAAATGTTGGTCTAGAAGTCAAGAAACCTCCAAACTATATGGAACTGATTCTGTATCAAGTTTTAAGGAAGACTGTGCTTCCTAACAAGATTATTTCAAAACGTATTTTGAAGAATACATGTTGAGGGAAACACTTAACAAACAAACAGCAAAACAAATAGCTCAAGCTCAAAAAACAGACCACTCAAGCTCCAACAATCAACTACTTAAAAATGGAGATCTTTGAAAGGGTAAATGTGTTCTTTATCAACATGAAGAGTTGGACCTAAGGATAAGATTTTTTCCATTTACTTTATTACATATTTTGCCTCAAATACGTTTTTTTCTGTTTCTCTTATTCTCTCTTTTGCATATGTGTGCACATATATATTCAAATACATATAATCATATTCATTATATGGTTTATACATATATATGTATATCATATAGATTATATACATATATGCATAAACCAGGGAGTATTCTAAAAACACATAAGAATAGGAATTAACAGCCAACTAGAAGTCTTTGATGTGAAATATCTCTTTAATATAAGTTTTGAATGAAAAAAAACCTGAATAACATAATATCTAACATTTACTGAATGCATACTACATGCCAGAAATTGTTCTAAGTGCTTTATATGTGGTAATTTATTTGATACTCACAACATTATGATGAAACTGTGGCCCAGAGAGGTGAAGTAATTCAGCCGAAGTCACACTGCCAGTAAGTGATTGGGCTGGACTCAAACCCAGGTATGGTTCTGGGGTGCATACTCTTAACCACTATGCTGTACTAACCCTCCAGGAAAGTATACATTTGCTATCAGCAAAGCACCTAGTGATACAAACAATGACCATTTTTCTCTCAGGTCTGTATTTAAGTATTGAGAAGTTTTTCAAAATCAAGGGCTATAAGAACTTGATGATGTTAGTCTAGAGAAAAAAGTATCTAGGTTTATTATTTTTATTTTTTTGTTTAAACATTTTTTAAAGTATAATTGCTTAAAAATGATCCTGCAGGATCGCTAATGTTACTTGAATGAGGAAATATTTTTGGATCACTCAATCATTTGGATAATGAATGGGGAATGTGTGTTCCATGTACTGAGCCAAGATGTAAATATTTTTAGTTGCTGATTTGTACTTAGACAAGGCAGGCATTAAGGATAACATTTGCTGAAACACAATGTCCTGGGACACTGAACTTTAATTTGGGAATAGTTCAAAACTGTCCCCTAAGATGTCAGGCATATTTTGCCAAGACATTTTATTGACCTGCAGATGCTTCTTTAGAACAGTAAAAAGATTAAATTTGACTTAGTGGTTTCCTTTAAAAACCAGAATAAGGTGGACTTACATTGCTCACATAGAACCTGCTAATATGACATGAGATTGTAAGATTTGATTGTTACTTTGAGAGATTTCATCTCTATAATGTATATTGTTACATATATTACTGAGGAATACAAATAACAAAATGAAGAGTGCTTTCAGATGGCTGTTTAATGTATGTATATGACATGTACAACCCTAGAAATTCGTAAGACATCTACATGACAAAAAATTTGCATTTTATAATGTTGTTCCTGAAATACTTAATCTAAAGATGATTTTATAAGGTTCTAATGGTAAGTTGTTTTTGCATAACATTTTCTCGTTTTGAGTTTGGATACCAAAAGAGGATTCTCTTTTTTGGATATACAGGGATTTTTTATGTCTTTTAAAGAGTGCCTTGTACCAATGATGAAATTCCAGTTTGCTTAGGGTAAAGCAAAAGGAAATCTAAACTTGCTACTTGTGGTAATTATGAATATGCCCAACAAACTAGTGGGGAAATTATATATATATTAAATATAATTTATTTTATATTTAGTATATATTACTATAATTATATATTACTGTAATATACTGTATATTATATACTGTATATTACTGTATACATGTATATAATACTGTTACATATATAACAGTATATATTATGTAAATTTAAATTAACCATGACCTTAATGCTCCCCTCAAAATGAAAAATTGTATAAGTAGTACATACCTACTTTTCTGGCTGAAATAAGTGACTAGATGTATATGAGAAGCTTCGTCTACTTGTGTGGTCCTAGGATTGATGCTCCCTGTCTGACGTTTTTAGAAACCACACCAGTGAAGTCATAGCTGCAGTTGGCAGCTGAGCAAGTATTGTAATGAAGCCACCTACTGCAGCCCCTCACTATTGTGATGAACATACATTACTATAAAACTATGTTGTTGCTATTTTAAAAATACACCTACATTTCATATGCCACTTAGGCTTTATTTTTTTTTTAAACATTATGCAATACCTTCATTTTCTTAGTATGTTGTTTAAAATCAAGTAATTATAATTTGGAGGTCAGACATTATTTTGTTGGGCCCAAGGGAAATAAAATTCAAAGATAATTAGGATGTTTGTAAGTCTTTAAGAAGTTTAAAAAGATAAAATTATTGGTGACATCATTATAATTAAGGCATTAAGAAAAAATTATTTCTTTATATTTTAAAATTTAAATGTTATTGTACAGTATAGAATTCTCTGAAATGAGTATTTTTGCCAAGAATGAAGGAGAAATTTTTGTGGCTGTTTTTCTTTGTAAAACAAATAAACAAGTATATGTACACATTTTATTTAGTATTTATTTTTAAACACAGATGCTCTAACCTAATATTATACATAATACTGTTTGAAAATTATAAAAAATTCAGTAATACAAAATTACCATGGGTACTTAAATCATGTGAAAAAGTCACAAAGCTACTATCTGAACATTCTTTGTATTTTAGAAAAATATTCTTTTAGTATTCATTAGTATAAAATAATTCTATGAAGACTGAGCTGTGCAGAAGAGATATAATGTACATTGTTAATCATACAAATGCAGCATTGCATGAAATGCTCTAAGTGCTGATATAGTCCATATTTTGCCTAAAATAAAATTTGGACTTTTAGAGATGGCTCATAAGTGCCTGTCACTATTTGTGATGAATAGTTCAGATGATTTACAAATATTAGTGTTTTTATTACTGAAACATGAAATTGAAAACTCTTCACTTTTCCCATAAGCTTCTTAGATTTTTGTCTATTGCAAAACCCTCTCAGAGCCATGTGAATAGAGATGAAGTATTTATATTCTAAGATGGCGAGAAAACTACTTTATTGAAATCCTATTTGTCATAACTGGCTTCTTAAGGTACTCAACGTATTCCAATACTTAATACGTCTAGCCCTCACAACATTCAAGCCTAATTAGACATATAAATTTACATTACAGTTGACGAAGTAATTAAATTTCATTGACTGGAAGGACACTAGACTTTACATTCTCTGGGGAAATACTCCAATTTATAGAATGTTACTATTTTTAAAGTCTAACTTTTTCTGTTACCACCCTCTTCCTATACACACTAAATAATATATATAAAAACTCAGTCATTAAATTATCTGTGATCTACAAAATCATCCAATATAGTGCATCTTCACTCCAGGACTACTAGAATTCCAGTTGAGCCTCTGTAGGGCAGCTACTGTTTTCCCCATATTATGCTCTCAATACAGGCAAGATTTGCTTCAGTTTTTTAGGAAAACAAGTCACACTTCAGCATATACTGGAATGAGATGTTCTTGTTCAAAAATCTAGGGGGTGTATTCTTAGTAAAGTTTATCTTACTTTAAAAGAAAACAATACTATGGTATCTAAATGTATTTATGGCTTTTTCTAATTGCTTATATAATTTTTATAATTACTGCATTAATATAGTTTTTATAAAATGATACATTTTCTATATAACCTATGATCATCACAATATAATTTATAATCTCAGTTACTAATAAACAGTACTACCACATCCTTGTTAAGCATCAGAATCGGAAACCTAACCTTAGAATATCAGATGCCTTCCATTTTTATCTCATTAATTATCATCTATGTTTTATAGAGGAGGAAATCAAAGATCACACAGCTCATACATGGAGAGACTGGGATTCAAAAGCGGGTCTTCTGACTTTAAGCCAGTGTTCTTTTAGTGTTGGGTTTTTTGTTTTGTTTTGTTTTTTAATCACTAAAATCCAACAGAAAGCACAATATGCAAAAGGTGATACTGGCCAAATTTCTACAAAAGTAGGATTTGAGCTTACAATCCTAAAAGCCTACCTTGGCTCACCTACTTATCTGTCTATTCATTCATTGGCATCATGTTTATTGAGAGCTGCAGTGGGAATACAATGGTGTGCAAATCAAACAATTCCCTGCCCTCATACAACTTAAATTCTATTGGGGGAAAAAAAACCTATGCATAACAAAATAAATGATAAATACTATTAATACTACTTTCATCACATGTTCAGTTAAAAAGCTTTGTAGTTCACGTAAGTATGGAAAAATCAAGGTCTAAGATCTACCTGAAGATAAACTCTAATACAAAAGTACCTGTATAAAATACCAAACTGAATTATATACATTACTAGATGGATGCATACTTTCATATGTACAGATTCCTAAAAAGTCTTCTAACTTCTCTGAAGTACCATAGAAGTTAAAAGTTGCTTCTCTTCTCAACTCTATCCAGCACATATGTTCTAGGATGGGATAAAATTTTCCACTTCAAGTGGCAATGTGCAAACTGTGCATTACTGCTTTAATTTCTTGTAGGTACTGAGGTCACATGAACTGTTAGTTCTTGAGCTGAGTTTGTATCAGATCATTTTGTCCAGTTTAGTCCAAACTGGCCCTGAACTATAAACAAATAATGATGATTTTATGGGTTGTTTTTGGTCTTTTGACCCTAAAGGGGATTTGAGGTTCATGCCAAATGATGTTTAATCAACAGAAATCTTTGTTTCTCAAAACAGAAACATCTGTAGGCAGATTTTAATCATGTAAATAGATGTTTACCCCACATGCAAGTAATGGGATTATCTCAATCCTGAATTCTATTTTACTATGAATAATTTAGTGTCATTGTTTAAGAGTAGTTTAAAATAATTATCTTTCCTTAGAAAAAGAGCAAGTTTGTTTAAAAAGCTTTATCTTCACAGAAATCTTTTACCAATATATTTTAGAAGATGTTAGAAAAATTTAGGGATTAAAGGAAAGGGTTTGAGATTAGAGGTTTATAAAGATTCAGTAGCACACATCAAAGCTGAAGGAATAAGTTTGCTGCTCATAGTCTAATGAATGTAGGAATTTTTTGGACTTCTAGTTTCTGGATGAAATGAGGTATCTGTGAAGTACAAAATGGCTGTTGCATTTTGCTTGTGAGTACTAAATTGTTTATCTGGTCCAGAAAGCCTCATATCTTCTGTCAGAAACTATATGTAAAACAATGATAGGCTAATTTGTTAATTTACAAATGAGGCTACGACTCAGACCCCTCACATTTTGTTTTAACAATGTACACACACATACTTGAAAACAATTTCAAGATTTAATCATGATATAGGAGCTTCTTTTATACAAAGTTAACTAAAATTAAAACTGTAACACTTTTGGGCAGTAAAAATAAAGCAGCCCCCGCCCCCTTTTTTTCCCATGGTATAGGAAGAAGCTATCAGTATGTAAACAACTCAGAAATTAATCCATCCACAAAAATTCTTGGAATGGGTATTTTGCTCATGAATTCTCAGGAATGTGGAAAACCAGGATAAATCAAAATTCAACATTTATTAGGTACATTCTATGTGCATTGTTAGACTAGCAATGTGAGGAAAAGTAGGCAATGGGAGAAAAGTACTGTATCATGGGAGTTCATAATCTATTGGAAGACATAGATCTCTAAATAACTGATATGAAGTGATTAAAAAAAAGGTAAAGATATAATACAGTAATATGAGAAATCAATTATATAAAATTCATTTTGAAAATGGGGAGATGAAATATTTGGGGGGAGAGGGAGAATTAATTGAAATGAGGCCAGGGACTAACACGGAATATGAGGAATATTGGGGAGAATGTAAAAAACTTTATATTGGGTCATTCCTGCCACCTTGTAAGGCACCTTATTCAGTAGGATTAATTCTTGGGGCTTTACTAGAAGATGAACTATTTCTTTTTTTAAAAATTCATGTATGCTACCAGTCTCTTGGGATTCCAGAAGTTCTCATCAAGAATTAATCATTTTAATCATTGTTTTCACACACTATGGAGACTGTTAAAATAAAAATGTTAAACAGACTTACAAGATTAAAATCTTAAAAGATTTCCAAATTTTGGGGCACCTGGGTGGCTCAGTTATTAAGCGTCTGCCTTCGGCTCAGGTCATGATCCCAGGGTCCTGGCATCAAGCCCCACGTTGGGCTCCCTGCTCCGCAGGAAGCCTGTTCTCCCTCTCCCACTCCCCCTGCTTGTGTTCCCTCTCTTGCTGTGTCTCTGTCAAATAAATAAATAAAATCTTAAAAAAAAAAAAAAAGATCTCCAAATTTTGCTTAAAAACATTTAGCATTTTAAGGTAAGAAATAATAGAAATTCCATTGTGAAGATTTTTATTAAATTATAGTATATTACAGTTTATGTCCTAATAATAAAATTTTAGGGTAATGTGATATAAAAACCTACTTGGCCACATTACTTCTTGAGTTTCTTCTGGGCAGCTTTCTTCTTGACCATCTGTAATCGCTTCATGGCATTGAGCTGTGATTCTTGTGAAGTTGGACCTTTAAGGGATGCTGACGGAGAGCTGCTTGATTCTGAAGTGGTTTTGCTAGTGGTACTTCCACTAGGCCCTGATGTCCCACTATTTCCATTCCCACTGAGCTGGCTGGTGTTTCCTGGAACTAAACTACTTGGACTAGGAAGACCCACTTTGCTAACATTGTCACAACTAACGGAGCGACTAAGGCCAGTTTTGCCCAAAGTTAGAGGTGGAGGTGGTTTCAATGGTACAGCGGGTGCAGTGCTGTTACTGGAACCTATTTTGGAACCTATTCCACCTTTAGATGATGTTGCCAGACCAGTTAAGCCCACAGGCTTCTGGTTAGTTGATGAGGTAGCAGGTTTCCCACTGTTGTTTTGGGTTGTTGAACTCAATTTTGCTGTTGATGGACCAGCAGAGGAAGTTTTAGCTGCAAAGGCTGCCCATCCAGTTAGGCCACTAGTTACTGAAGAGGAAACACTGGTACTAGAAGAATTTCCTGAAATAGCTGTGGAGGTCTAAAAAAAAAATAGGATAAATATTGCTTCAGAGCCAAATGTAATTAACAATATAATATCTTAAATATATAACAAGTTGAATTGGACTTTTTATACAAAAGTAATGACTTGGGAAATTTAAATCATACCACCAAAATTAAGTTCTTATGAAACTGATCTGAAAAAACACAAATAATAACACTTATCCATAGCTAATGGATGCTATCACTTCCAAAGCAGAAATTCTGTAATGTCATATTCTTGTTCTAATGATTCCAAAAAAGAAATGTATGAAATTCCTTCTTGGGAATTGCTTTTAGATTCAGTTACAAGCTCTCTCAGAAAATCAGATTTAATGCTTTAACTTGTTATTCAACCAAAAAAGGTATTATCTAGTTCAGTAAAGCACCTAATTCTTTACACCTTGCTCCAAATGGCTTGTCGATCATTTCAAAAATAGAATCCACTCTTAATGGACAAAAATGCTCATACCCAGGACATTTAGAAGATGTCTGAGATAAACAGATTCATGTGATAATTATTTATTGAGTGAATGAATGTGTCAGATTCTCAATCCATTTTTTAAAAAAATTTTGAGCAAATAGCTCCTGCAGTGCAAAATATATACAGATGTGCAATGTTAACTATTTGGAATTGTACAGCTCTGGTGATACATTAAAAAGGTTTCATAACTTTATTTTCACAATTTGTTTAAGGTTTCTATTAAACTATCACACAAGAGATCCCTGCTTCTGTATAAAGTATTTTATCAATTGCCTCATAAGCTGCACAGTGACATTTTAAGTAGGCCTAACTCACTCCCAGATGAATTTCTTAAAGATATAACACCTTAGTTTTTCTAATTAACTTCCTTGGCCAGTCAAAAGCAACAGTGATACCAATGTCATTATACAAATAAATATTGCTTTTATTCACATGAGAACAAATTTTTTTCACCTTCACATTAGGCAAAATTATGTTTTGTTCAAAGTAATTAAAAATTTAACTTCTCACCAGCACTCTTTCTACCTTTTATATTCTTAAGATTCACAAAAGTGTTAAATTTACATAGAGGTAAAAGATTAAATCTTACAAATAGTATTTTACTTAAAAATACGGTAATTACCATGTCTAAAATACATGCAGTTGTACTTCAGACCTGAACTCTGGAAGAGTTGGTAAAAACACAAAGTAGCCTTCAATACTGTTGGCATGTAAACATTTTTAAAAATTTATTTTATTTATTTTTAAAATATTTTATTTATTTATTTGAGAGAGCAAGAGTGAGAGAGATCACAGAAGGAAAGGAAGAGGGAAAAGCAGACTCGCCGCTGAGCAGAGAGCCTGATGTGGGGCTTGATCCCAGAACCCTGAGATCAGGACCTGAGCCGAAGGCAGACACTTAACCAACTGAGCCACTCAGGCGCCCCTATTTATTTATTTTAGAAAGAGAGAGGAGAGAGAGACAGAAAGAGGGGGAGGGGCAGAGGGAGAGGGAGAAACCTCAAGCAGACTCCCTGATGAGTGCAGAGCCCAAAGAAGGCTTGATCTCAGGACCCTGAGATCATGACCTGAGCTGAAATCAAGAGTCGGCCACTTAACCAACTGAGCCACTCAGGTGCCCCTGCATATAAACATTTTTAACCAATGTGAAAAGTAATCAGAATAGAGTGCTGAGATATTTATTTCATAAGAGGAAAAGTCCAGGTTTTTGCTCACATACTCTGAAAATTAGAAATTTTTTTTTTTTCTACAGTAACATCATCCAGTAACTCTCTCATAAGGTTATTCAGAGAAGATAAACCACACATAAGTTATAAATTCATAGAGGAATGCACACAGGTAATGAGAAAAAGTTAAATGAAGCAAAAAGGACAGAAGTGTAGTAAAACTTTTAATTTTCAGTTATGAAAGATCTAATTTTTTTCCTTTTCTATTAAACATAAAACTGTCTGCCATATGGCTAAATGATCTTTCAACAAACTTTACAAAAGAAAACCCATCTGAAGGAAGTAAAAAGACCAACACTTAAGAAGTACAAACAGAAAGCAAGTTCTCTGTGTATAGCATTTTAGTTTAATGGCTTGCTATTACTGGTATTGCTTTTCAACAGAATGACAGATGGTTTATAATACTATTAGGACACGAAAAAGTAAAATAACACAAACAATGGAGACCAAGTGATTTCTTAGTATTTCAGTATAGATAATAAATTTCTCAGCTATTTCTCAATTTTTAACTATTAATATTTTCTTGCCCATTATCCTAGTTAGAAAGCCATTTGCTTTTTAATATGTGAAAGGAAACAAATTTTTTCCATAGTAAAAATGTGTTCACTTTCATCATAAAAACATCAAAATTTCTAAATCAGAATAAACATGACAGCCAAGGCCTTAACTTAGTTTCCATAAAATGATTTCATGTTGGATTTCTTAAAATTAAACTTTAGTAGTAACAAGTTGGTATAATAATCTACTTAAAAGAGATTTAAGTATAAAATACAGCAACTCTAATTACTTTCAATAAATTATTCTCCCTCTATTCCAACTTGCTAAGCTTTTATATGGCAAATATGGATATCCTTTGGATATTAACTCTTTCCTGGCAAATTAAGTTTAAAAATGATCTGCAAATAAAATTATCAGTATCTTTCTCAGAGTACTTTACATTCACAATCTCTTTTTTTTTTTTTTTTTAGATTTATTTATTTGAGAGAGAGTGAGACAGAGAGAGCAGGGGAGGTGGAGGGAGGGGGAGAGCAAGAATCTAGATCAGACTTCTTGCTGAACACAGAACCCGGGGCAGGACTCATTCCCACAACCCTGAGATCAGGACCTGAACCGAAATCAAGAGTTGGATGCTTAACCAACTGGGCCACCCAAGCACTCCTTTACATTCATATTCTTTATCATCACAGCAAGGTTCTTGAACTTTGCTACTTATAGTCACTAGGACAGGGTAATATCTAGAATTTTCTAGGATCAACCTTTGAGAATTTGGGGCTAATATTTTTTCTACCATCTTTAGTACTCTGTTTAAAACTGGAATGTGTAACTCAGTAAAAATATTGTTTTTGTTATAAAATTAGGTTAGAAAAATATTTTATTCCATGATATCAAAATGCCAGATATTAATAATAATGTAGTGTGATTTCAAGGATGCAAAACTAAGAATGAGAAAGGTGACACTTCCACTAGATAATCTGGTCCTTTTGTATAAGAAGTAGGTATCATGAAAGTTCATGATAATGAAGGAAAAAAGACAAAAGAAAAAAACTTCTTCAATAGCCAATAAGCAGAGAGAAAAAAATGCTACAAGGCCAATCAGCACAAGTTATGTGAGAAGCAAAATTGCTGCTACTGAGGGCAGAGTTATTTAGAATTTAAACAAAATTCCCGATTGGAGGCAAGTGTCTGACTACAGAGAAATGGTGAAGAATACCACCCTGGAATGCTTACAGATAATCTTTTCTAACTGTGACAAAAAGAGAAATAACAGAGTTAGATATTAAATAATTATATAAATGTTCCCTTTCTACCTAATGGTAATAGTAATGCAGTCTTTTCCCAACATATGGACATTCAGCATATAAAGTTCCTCATCAATATTTTTTTCAAGTAAGTATTTTTGAGTCAACTATATTAAAATCCCATCTTAGATAACAATGGAATGTACTGTACCTTGACCTCTGTTCTCTTAAATGCTTGAAAAGTTGCCTCTTGTTTGAGTTTAGTTTCTGGCTTCTTAACCAATGGGTCTTTGATGGCTGGGGCTACAGACACAGCTGTGGGGGCTGGTTTCTGTGGCGGTTTCTGAGTTTTTTGAGCCTGTAAAAATCAGTGAATTAAATTAGATACAAAATCTTAAATGAATGCACAACAAAAGACAATAAAAATCTGTCATGGACTACTCGTCGAACTAAATACAGTTGAACATTTAAAAAATATTGTGGTGACACTGAAAATATAGATTCTTGAACAAATTATTTTTATCATCATCCTATGAATGGTTTTACAGATTTTTTTCATTTCTAAACAGTAAAGATAATATTAAGCTTTAGAAATCATGCAGATTAGGTTGATTAAATACATTTTAACAAGACAAACCAAACTGTTTCTTTTTAAAAAGGAAAATCACAAATTATTTGCAACCAGTTAGCTTTACTTGTACTGAGTGCATTTATTTATTATGGTTGGTCAAAGACTTAGGAGTTTTCTTCTTGATGTTCAGGTACAAATCCCTAAGTAACTGAGGGTGAATTAAAAGGTAGTTCAGATCAATTATATGATTTCAAATACCAAATGTGGATAAAAACTATTGGTGACAAATGGTGTATCCTTTTGAGGTTTTCCACACTGCAGAAGTAGGCATGCTAAACTCTTCGAGAAAGTCCACAAATACAATTTTCTATGTTATTAAAGAGGAATCTGTATCCACTGTTCCTTTATAAGCATTTTCAGTTTTATTTTGACCAATAATTGAGTTTTTCCCTTTATTTTATAACTTTGTATTCTCTTCTGAACTCTAATCATTTTTCAGATTATTAGTGTTTTCCAGGTAAATAAGCATAACTACATCAACAGTATAGTGCGGTGTCTGAAAGCACAGTTTTTAGAGTCAAACAGATATAGGATTAAAACCCAGCTCAACTACTTCCTTAGCTATGTTACCACAGGTAAAATATGTAAATCTCTAAAATCGTCATTCTCTTCATCTGCAATATGGGGATAAGACCACCTGTTTCTAAGGTGGGTTATGAGGATGAATTATGATTACATAAATGTCTAGTATAGTGTCTGGCACATGTTGAGTGCAGACAGTAATAGTTTTTATTTATTCAACACCATCATTTATATAGGATAAGAAAACTGAATCTGGAAGAACCCATACATACTGGATGGGGAAAGATGCTCCCAGCCAGTCCATTGTCTTTGACAATCCTAATAAGACCATGCAGGACTTTATCAGGAAATTTATTAATAATCTGTTCCCATTTCTGGAAATTTCAATGCAGTCTTTTTGTCTGGACTTCCTTGTGCAATCCTCTTGTGTTATGGTTTGCTGTACTATATAATTTTGGTCCTTAAGTTTCAATTCAACCCATTTTTTGTATTACATGTTTTCCATATGAAAGTATACCCACTTTCAAACATCACTTACAAAGAAACATTCAGATCAAGAATATTATTAAGGATCCTAGAAGACTTACCTGTGGTAAAATATCTCTTAACAGCAGGAAAGGAGGACCATCTTATCCTCTACTGCAAAACCATGTTATGAGAATGCAGCCCTCAGAGTAAATCAGAAATACATGGTTCCATAACCACGGCTTTCAGTCTTACACTTCCTTCAACCCACATCTACTGTTTCAGAGGTTAGACTCTGAAGACTGGCTTAACTTACATGGCGTCAGTAGATGAAGATTCCTTACAACGAAGCCAAGAAAGGGCCTTTGGATCTTCTTCTGCTTCTTCTACATCACCTAGCCAGCTTATGAGTGGAGTAAGAAATACCCAGAACCCTTGGTCCTTTGCTGGTAATACTAGTTTTGGGATTTGGATATTATTACTGACTTGGTTCTGCCCAACAAAGGTATATAATTTTTCATTGGGTGACTACATTGCAGAATGTATGAAATCTCCCACTCAAGGCAATAATTGCCAGTATGACAGCAATCAAAAATACCACATATTTCTAAACGCTCCTGAGTAGGTATGTTATTACCTTAGATTGAAAACCACTGCAATAAGTCATAGGAGTCTCTGACTTAGTGCTGGGGCAAAACCCATTACCTGGTAAAGAGAACATTATAGAACTGAAGAATGATCTTGGAGCCTGCCACACTACCACATTCTTAACTAGGTCTTCCTATAATAATGTGTACTGCCGAACCTGCCCTAGTTAGAAAAATCAGTGTGAGGAGAATGGGGATATAAGATGCTATTAATAGTATCTCTGAGATACCTTGGAGCAATAACCAATGCACATATCAGAACTGTACTGAAAACAATTGTAGTTAGAATGACTAAATTTAGTACCCGCACTATTTCCAAACTCCTTTCTCTCATTAAATTTTGTGTTTCTTGGATCCTGATCTTCAGGCTCACTTCAGATCCTGCCTTTTGGTATTCCTCTGAGTCTACTCTTGGTGAATTCTACTCATGTTTTTTTTTTTTTTTTTTAAGATTTTATTTATTTATTTGAGAGAGAGAGAATGAGAGAGAGCAAGCACATGAGAGGGGGGAGGGTCAGAGGGAGAAGCAGACTCCCCGCTGAGCAGGGAGCCCGATGCGGGACTCGATCCAGGGACTCCAGGATCATGACCTGAGCCGAAGGCAGTGGCTTAACCAACTGAGCCACCCAGGCGCCCTCTACTCATGTTTTAACATTAGCCATGGCTCTCCATTCAGTACTTTGACTCTTGGACATATAAATTGAACTTATTGACTATTCTGGTACTAATCCACATTTCCTCCATTTTACACACCTTAAACGGAGAACAACAGAAAGTAGGACATGTTCTACACAGTCCTGTGCTCTGCTCTGGTGCTATGCCAATGGATGAGACGTGGTCTTACTGATAAATGAATTACACGTTTAATTTGTAAAGCAGATAGAAGATATTAGAGATGAAAAAAAACGCTGAAAAGCAGGACATATGGGAACAAGAAAGTTCACCAAATATTCAAGAAATGATACACTTAGTCTGGCATGGCCAGAGTGTATGGATGTATATGGTGAAGTGGTGGGAGACATGAATACAAAGACAGACTTGGGTCAAAGAGAGAAGATCCATATATTCCCCTAATGAGTATAACCTCATTAGATAGGTAATGGAGAGCCACTGGGCATATTTAAGCAGATAAAATCAGATAAAAATTTTAGAGGAATAATTCTAATTGTTTTCACTGAAGTGAGTAAGGCACGTTGAAAGGAAACAAGGAGACTTCTTCTTTTTTTTGGTCATTTTTTGGAGCCCAACACGGGGCTTAAACTCACAACCCTGAAATCAAGACCTGAGCTAAGGTCAAGAGTCGGATGTTTAACCTACTGAACCACCTAGGTGCCCCAGTAACAAGGAGAATTCTTGAGGGGCTAAAGCAATAACAATTAGTGGAACAGGATAGTAAAGGCAAAATGAACAGATGTGAGAAATGTATAAGAGGTAGAACTAGCAAATTTGGTAAACAAAGGGATATGGAATTAAGAGAGGCAACAAGGATAATGTTTTCTAGTTCAGGCAACCGGGGAAAAAACTGAGGGGAGAAGAAAACAATTTTAATTTTAAAGATGTTGAACTTAGAGTTACTGTAAGATATCTGGTCAGCTGCCAAAGTTCATTCTGGAAAGAGGACTAGAACTATAAACATAGATTTGAATGGAGGAGAAAATATTTTGAAGAGAACAGTGCTTACTTTATGGAGACTTACAATAAAATAACAATTAAAAAAATCTTTGAAGATAAACTAAAGAAAGACAGATTATAGCCACAAATTACTTATTTTTATTATTATCAATTCTTAGTGACTACTTCTGTCAATGCCCTGGAATGTACTACATTGCTCACCCATAATCATTTAGTTGAGGTCCTGGAAGACTGGTTTAAACAATAAACTAAATAAAAATCAAACTGAGCAGAAAAAATTATACCTTGTCACAGAAATACCCTGTTACAAACTGAAAATATACACACTATTGAAATTTTACTAATTTTCATAGTAATAAAAACATTTCCTATTTCTAATTTAACTGATTGAAAAGTAAAATAGGTACCTTGAATTTTTACTTTTAACTACGTACTTCTGCCTTTAAAAAAAAATATTTGGCCAGAAAAGTCTATGTAGAAATGTATTTCGTTAACAGATGTGAAAACTCTTCTATCAAGAGACCCTAATCTAAGGCAGGGGAGGAAGGAGAGGAGAAGCGAATAAGTTACTAAAGTAAGTAACAATTTCTTGATTAAAGGAAAATGATGAAGTTTATTTATCTGCTTTTTAAATGAATAAAAGTTACAAAACTATCCAATATAACAAGTGAAAACACATTTCAGTATGATGTTTTAAAGGCAGTTATATTAGCAAGCCGTAAAAAGAGAAAGTACATTGGGAAAATGAGATAAATGTTCACTCGAAGACAATGAGAAGGACAGACTGAGGAACTGAGAAACACAGATGGATGCAAAAAATGATCAACATCACTAGCCATCAGGGAAATACAAATCAAAACCACCATGAGATACCACCTTACACCAGTTAGAATGGCAAAAATTAACAGAACAGGAAACAACAAATGTTGGCAAGGATGTGGAGAAAGGGGAACCCTCTTACACTGTTGGTGGGAATGCAAGCTGGTACAGCCACTCTGGAAAACGGTATGGAGGTTCCTCAAGATGTTAAGAATAGAGCTACCCTACGACCCAGCAATTGCACTACTAGGTATTTACCCCAAAGATACAGACATAGTGAAAAGAAGGGGCACGTGCACCCTAATGTTCATAGCGGCAATGTCCACAATAGCCAAACTGTGGAAGGAGCCAAGATGCCCTTCAACAGATGAATGGATAAAGAAGATGTGGTACATATACACAATGGAGTATTACCCAGCTATCAGAAACGATGAATATCAACCCATTTGCATCGACATGGATGGAACTGGAGGGGATTATGTTAAGTGAAGTAAGTCAAGCAGACAAAGACAATTATCATATGGTTTCACTCAAATGTGGAACATAAGCAATAGCACGGAGGACCATAGGGGAATGGAGGGAAATCCAAAAGGGGAGAAATCAGAGAGGGAGATGAACCATGAGAGACTATGGACCCCAAGAAACAATCTGGGGGTTTTGGGGGGGGAGGGGGTAACAGGGTCATGGGTATTGAGGAGGGCACATGCTGTGATGAGCACTGGGTGTTACACGTAACTAATGAATCACTGAGCACTACATCAAAAACTAATGATGTACTATACAGTGGCTAACTGAACATAATAAAAAAAATGAGAAACACAGATGGAAAGACAGACATGCATATGCAAATAATGCTTCTGTACATAGTTTGTGAATTTGATGGTTTAAGCCCACTCAGGAATAAACATTTTCAATATGTCCTTACCAGACTCACCAAAGACTAGGGCTTTGTATCTCACCATTTCCCACAGTGTTTTACAGTATTTCTAAATGTTTATAAGTACAGTGACATACTAGTAAGGAATATTCATATTTTGTGGGTCTCTAATCCTGTTTATCTATAGTAGAATAAGCTAAAAGTTCAACAGAGAAAAATGAATATAATATGGTCTAGTGTTTAGGCATAGATACATAAATCATACATGTACACTATACATACAAACATTTAATCAGTACACGTAATTTATTTTTTCAATAACTTAAATATTCAAATTTTATTTTGAAAAGTACCTATCAACAAAAAAATGACACAGACTGTTTAAAATAGAGAAAAAAATGATTCCTACCATTCTTTTCATTTGTCTGGTACATCGAGCACAATACCACACAAGACGAGGGTCATTCACTTCCTTGTCTGTCACCTGGGGCTTATGGCAATCTTGGTGGTAGAGATTATGGCACTCCTGACATTCTACTAATTGATTACCAGATGCCACCGTCATTTGCCTAAGGAAATATACCATTAAAAACTGCACTTATTTGAATGCAACAATTTAAAGCCATTTTAGGGTTGTTTTGATGTGTGATATATAAAAGAGGGAAACACCCCAGATAACCAAACAGCAAAATAACAAACTCTAGCATGTAGCCTGCACAAGCATTCCACGCTCAAGAATGAATGAATGTAGGGTGCCCTAGTAACTGAATTTGGCTATATTCTCCTAGCCATTTCTCATTATAATTTTTTTCTTTCTCCCAGAAGGGAGTAGACTTTGGTTAGTGCCCCAACAATCTCATAACATTTTCTCTATACTTCTATTAAATTCCTTTATATTTGTTACCTACACATTGTCCTGTCTTCTTCATTAATACATAAGTTCATTAAAGTAAGTTGCCTATATATTTAAATTGACTTATGCATGAAGGTAGAAACAGGACCTAATTATCTAGAGTGTTTAGCATATTACTGTGCAGATAAGGGTGTTCAATAAATATATGTATTATCAACTGAATAGAATGTAGCAAACTGTGTATCAAGAAAAATAAATTCAAAAAGCAATCACCACAGCCTTAGACTATCATAAGTCTCCAAATGGAGGGTTCAAGTTACTAGCTCGCTCTCCACTATTACTTTACCATTTATTCTTATTTAAAAATTATAAACTTCATGGTAGATAAAGGTTGAAATAAATATATGTGAAAACAATGAAGCTGTAACAAATGATCTTATTCAGAAGTACCTTAACTCATTCTCTGTAAGGTTCACAAAAGCTTTCAGTTATTTACTCAGTCCCAATGCACCAGAACCTAACATTTTCATGAAGAAAACAGCAACAAAGATGGTAATCTTTTCTGTTGTGTTAGACAGTACAAGTCATTAACAAAAATACAGCCCCTTGAATCAAGCAGTTTAAAATTCAGTTTTTCTGATTTTTACAATGCATCTTCTAATAAGCATAATTATCCATGTTTTTATAATTATGTATCCATGATTTAAAACAACGTTCAGAATAACCTATACAATCCATTCATTTTTTTTTTCCATTATTTGTAGGAAAAGATGTAAGGGTGTTTAGAAAATTATGTATAACAATCTACTTTATAAGTACTATCAACAATTCAAAGAAAAAAAAGCAACACAGACTTCTTAAAAAGAACAGAATGAATCTGCTGAACAAATTCTTCTTCACTAAAGAATAAAGCAATAATAGCTTTCCCTCTAGAACCCAGGAATGCAGAAAATGTTACTATGACATAACAGATTATAGATGCCACAGTGAGGAAGACAAAATATATGATAATTTTTAAGATGTTAAATTGCTATAGGGGCATCTGATAGAGAATAATCTACTTATCTCCTACCCACCTCCAAATTATAAAAACAAAATATAAACATCAAACAACTGGTCTGATTTTTTTTTCCTTTTGTTTGCTCTTTACAAAAACAAAAGAATCTTTCCAGAGAAAGGTACAACTTACCTACAAACAACACAGGCCAATCCCATCTCCATGGCAAAATCATCAGCACTAGTCTCCTCAAAACTGGAAAGGTCAGTCATAGCTAAATCCTTGCTGGTTTGGACAGTAATGGGAGAGGACCGCGTCTCTGGTTTCTCCAATCTAGGTTTCTTTGGAATATCAACTCCTTCTGTGATGTCTGATTTCATCTATAAAAATAGCAATCAGAAAGTAACATGTCAGAATAAACCTTAAATCATGGAGAGATGGATAAGAAGGATACTTGCAATGACCAAGTCCACTTGACAGATATTTTGACATAGCTAGGGACAGTTCTAAACACTAAAGATCTGTAGAAGATTTATAATAAGTTCATAATCAATACATTACAAGAAACCAGCAAGGAAGAAATAAAAAAATCAGAACATTTTAGCATGTATCTTTCTGTCTTTGTATTCTTTTACCCATTAAAGAATTCTGGTTCAATGCATTTACTTATATGGTCTTTTGTTCCCCTATCAGATGCTTTGAAATGAGAAGCCACAGCACTAAAAAGGCTATTTCTAAGGCTACTTTTTATCTTAAATATTTTAAATTATAAACTACAATATTTGGGGCACCTGGGTGGCTCAGGTGGTTAAGTGTCTGCCTTTGGCTCATGTCATGATCCTGGGTCCTGGGATCAAGCAGACATGGGGCTCCCTGCTCAGTGGGGAGTCTACTTCTCCCTCTCATCCCTGCCCCTCCCCCCCACTTGTGTTTTCTCTCTCTCTCAAATAAATAAAATCTTAAACTACTGATATTTGAAATATATTGAAAAGAAGTAAATAACAAACCATCTCCCAGTCATCCAGACACTGGCCATATTTGCTTCAAAGCAAATTTTGGCTCCTCTCTTTAAGATATAAATGTTACACACATACCTGTCAGATTTGCAACAATTAAAAAGTCTGATAAGACATGGAGAATTTGCAATTTTTATACTTTATTGGTGAGAGTACAAATTTAGTATATGCACTTCGGATAGTAACTTGGCAATGTCTAGTAATATTGAAGATGTACCTATCCTATTACATCTATTTATAGATACACCTCCTATAGAAACTATCACCATGTGCACAAATTCACCTTTAAAGCAGCTCACTGAAGCTCCGTTGTAATAGAAAAAAAGGAGAAATAAGCTAATTGCTCATCAGTAGGGGAATGGATAAACTGATTTATTCACTGAATAACTATTATATGGTAGCTGAAAGCAATATTCACATCTTCATGTTATCAACACAGCTGAATTTCAAAAGTACATTTCCTGAGAGATGAAAAAGTAATTTGCCAAAAGATATACATGTACAGTATGATACCATTTATACAAACTTAAAAGCACAGCAAATACTATATAGTTTATGAATAGTCAATATTTAGAAAAAGTATGAAAACATGTGAGACTAAAATACTCCACCTTGAGGGCAAGAATTACTAAAGATTTTTTTAATGTATTTTTTACTAAGTGCTAAAATCTTAATAATTAACTATGTGCAAAAATCATTCAAAATAGGCAATCCAAGAATTATCTGTAGCTCTGTTAAGGTACACACCATCCTGTAACAAATTTCATGTTTAGTCACTTGCATCTTTATTCTCTCCTGTCTTTTCTTCTCAACAACTGTTCCATCTAGAATATTTAAGTTATGGATTAAAGTTTATACTTAAGGGGCGCCTGGGTGGCTCAGTCGTTAAGCGTCTGCCTTCGGCTCAGGTCATGATCCCGGGGTCCTGGGATCGAGTCCCGCATCAGGCTCCCTGCTCGGCGGGAAGCCTGTCTCTCCCTCTCCCACTCCCCCTGCTTGTGTTCCTGCTCTAGCTATCTCTCTCTCTGTCAAATAAATAAATAAAATCTTAAAAAAAAAAAAAAAAAAGTTTATACTTAAAATAGTACATCCCCTAGGGTTTAAATATGTATTGATAATGACTTCAGTAAATGGTTAAATAATGTTTCTAAATTTTACTCACTTTTCAAAAAATCAACATCTATAATTATCAAAATATGTTTACTAGTAATTATTATGTACTTTACCTACTATTATGTAAAAGAAGTGAGCACAAAAAGAAACATTGTTCCTGCCTATAAGCATAACTGATTTACTCTTTTTAAAGGCAGATTAAATTAATTCTTACTTTATCAGCTGGTCTCTTTTCAGCTTCCTTCTTTACTTTTTCAGTTGTGAGGGCTTTGCCATTACTATTGCCAGAAGGAAGATTGGATGATGTTTTGGGCTCTTGCTTAACAGAAATAGTTTTTGTGCTTGAAATTTTGGGTGGCTCCACATCCTAAAAGATGGAATAAAAAGATACTTGTAGTTAAATGTTCTAACAAATTGTAAAAAGTAGATCATAAATATAAACAATTTTTAGTTGAAAATTAAGAAATGTTTGGACCAATGTAACATCCATTTCTTTAAAAAGATTTATTGAGAAATAATTGATATACAAACTGTATAAAGTGTAAAATCAGTAATTTTCACATGAAACCATCACTACAATCAATAAAGAACATATCCATCATCCCCCAAAGTTTCCCTGTGGCCCACTATAATTACTCTTAGAGGTATATACCCTAGAGAAACTATGACCCCCACCATCATCAGGCAACCACTGACCTGCTTTCTGGAACTATAAATTGGTTTACATTTCCTAGAAATTTATAGGAACAAAATCATATGGTATATACTCTTTTTTTCTGTCTTCTTTCACTCAGCCTATTTATTTTGAGATTGACTCAGGTTGTTGAATATATCAACAGTTCATTCCTTATATTGCTGAATAATATTCTATCAAATGGATATACCATTTGTTTATTCATTTATCTATTGGTGGATATTTGTTTATAGTTTGGGGCTATTACAAATAAAGCTATTATGACCATTCATGCACAAATCTTTGTGTGGACATTTACTTTCATTTCTCTAGAATTAATGTCTAGGAGTAAAACAGCTGGATCATATGATAGGTGTATGAAACTACCAAACCATTTTCCAAAGCAGTATACCATTTTACATTTCCACCAGAAGTATATGAGAATCCCAGCTCCTGAGCATCCTCATCAACATTGGTTTGGCTAATTTTTTTAATTTTAGACATTGTAATAGGTATATAGTGGTATATCACTATGGATTCAATTTCCATTTTCCTAATGTCTAATGATGTTGAACAGTTTTTCAAGTGCTTATCTCCTATACATATATCTTCTTTGGTAAAGTGTTCCTTAAAATTTTTTGCCCTTTTTAAAAAACAGAGTTGTTCGTTTTATTACTGAGTCTAAAAAGTTATTCGTAGGTTCTGGATACAAGTCCTTTATCAGATAATTGATTTGCAAATATTTTCAGTCTCCGGGTTGTCTTTTCCTCCTTGTCTTATATTACCATTTTGCTGATATTTATACTTGCTATCCACTGCTAATAGTATAAAAAGTTTACATATATGATAACTCCTTGGAATCACCCTACAAAAAAGGAGGGCATTTCCTCCCATTCTAAATAAACCAGAACGTCTGAGTGCAGTCTACTTTTTTGTGGTAATACATAAATGTTAAAAATACAAACAGGAATGATATACATTAGCTTCAGAACAGTGGTAACCTCTAAGGAGGAAGAAATGGGGAAGGGATAAAGAACGGGGCTTTAGACTTATTGGTAGCTACACTTGATTTATTGTGCCGACTGTCTAGACCAGGTGTTGGAAAACTGAGGCCTAGAGGCCAAATTTGGCCTTATTGCCTGTTTTTTATAAATAAAGTTACATTAGAACACAGCTATACTCACTCATTTATGTATAACCTGCAGTGCTTTCATGCTACCATGGCAGAATTAGATCATTGTGACAGAGACCATGTGGCCCACAAAACCTAAAACATTTACTATTTGATACTTTACAGAAAGTTTGGTGACCACTTGTGTAGCCTTGGGAAAGTGATGGAAGAAGTGTTGGTAATGCAGATTAAACTTAGAAGTGTATTGTGTCTCTAACATAAAAAATACCAAAAAACATAATCTTGCAGCATTTGAAAACTATTATCTAATTCAGCAAAAGAGTTACAAGTCATTGAAGGATGAGTTAAGTTCTAAATTCATTATTTCTTCTTCTTTTCTATAAGCAGACTCCATGTCCAGCATGGAGCCCAAGACAAGGCTTGAACTCACGACCCTGAAATCAAGACCTGAGCTGAGATCAAGAGCTAATCTTGATCAATGCTTAACCAACTGAGCCACCCAGGCACCTCTGAATTCATTATTTCACATTTGACTTACTCAGTGATGTAAATGAAATATCAACTAATTTTTATGTTGATACTACATTTGGAGAGCCAGTTGTTAATGTTTATAAGCATACCACTGCCGGGGCATCTGGGTGGCTCAGATGGTTAAGTGTCTGCCTTCAGCTTAGGTCATGATCTCAGGAAACCGGGATTGAGCCCCACATCAGGCTCCCTGCTTGGCAGGGAGCCTGCTTCTCCCTCTCCCTCTCCTGTTCCCCCTGCTTGTGCTCTCTCGCTCTCTCTGTCAAATAAATAAATAAAATCTTAGAAAAAAAAAAAGATATAAGCATACCACTGCCTCCAGGTGATTCTTACTCTAGAGATGGAAATGGACAGCTAAAGGCTACAATTAAGTGAATCCATACTTTTTAAATACCTAACAGAGTATATTCTCTAGGTTGATCAACAGAAGTAACTCCAGTTAGAAATCTAAGGGCAGGAGGCTTTTTAATCAAAACAAATTCTTCATGTATTTTAATAGATGAACTTCCTTCTGTTTTAGAATCTCAAAATACAGTACTGCTTCTTTAGTAATAATAGGTTTTTCCTACTGGGATAGTATCCATATTCAGAGCAGAATAAACTTACTAGTATATTCTGTAGAGTTGTATAATTTGGTCAGTTTGAACTCACTGAACCTACCAGAATGAGGATGGTAGAAGAAACAAGGACACACTGGCCCTACTATTCAAAACACAGTAAAAAGACTTGAGAATATGAGAGTTTGTGTTGAAAGAAGACTGGGGGCAAAATACCAGTTTACTTAAGCACTGGGTCTGGGACTTGGCTACTGAGTCTGGGATTTGGGCCTGTCTTTAGTTTGAGATTGTGGATTAGACTGAGTGAGTGATGTAGTTCTGTCTTCCCTCAGTTTGGTACCTAGGTCTAAAGACCTGGGTGACTTGGAGTTTCAGGGCTCTAGAGTTTCAGAAAGATTTGAAAGAATGTATCAGGTATTACAGAATATAATAAGAGCTGCCATTCATGAAAAGCCTATTATGTACCAGCTAGATACTACACTAGGTGACTTACATACTTTATCTTTGGTTAATTTTCACAATTTTGCAAGGTAATTTTTATTATCCCCATTTTACTACTAAAGAAATAGAGGCTGGCTGAAATGAAGTTACTATACACCCCAATTTCCTTATTTTTTTATTATTTTTTAAAGATTTTATTTATTTATTGAGAGAGAAAGCACAAGCAGAGGGAGGGACAGAGGGACAAGCGGACTCCCAGCTGAGCCCGGAGAGCCCCGTGTGGGGCTCAATCCCAGGACCCTGAGATCACGACCTGAACCGAAGTCAAACGCTTAATCGACTGAGCCACCCAGGCACAATATACAATGATATTGTAATCAGTTTCCTTATTTTTAAATGAAAATAAACAATACCTATCTCAAAGTATCATTATCACAATTAAAATTAATTATACACATACACCATGGAGAAAAGTACCCTAAACACAATAAATGTTCAGGATATAATATCTATTACCATACAACTAACAAGAGGCAAGCTGGGATTTACAGGTTTGGTTCCAAAATGTATATTCTTTTCACATAAAGTTGTTTGGCTGCTTTGTTATTATCAAAGTTGGAGCCACACAGTTCTCATAGTTCATTCACACCTCTTTTTTCCCTTAAATTATCCTTCCCATATTCAATCCACTTCACTGCAAAATCCCTGTCCTTTTACTTCATGATTTTTGGCCCATAAAACATTAGAGAATAATTACAAATTATGGTTTCATCCAGGAACTTAAAAAATGTTTTGATCATAAAGAATTAGAAATTAAATCATAAATAAGTGGGTTTCTCTACACATAAAGTAGTAGAACAGAATATCCCTCCCACCCAGCTAACTTTTCTATGTAATGTAACAGTTCTCTGAAAGCATGAAGGAAGAAAAGAACACTAAAGAATATAATTTCTTCATGCCTTAAGGAAAGATTATTATGGCAGGGAGATTGCTTTGAGATGATCTAAGTATTAACACTGTTCTACTACAGGCCTTACAAAACTTCCCCCAAAGCTTTTTATTCACATAGGTACCTTCTGAGATGGACGGTAACTTGAATCAATGCCCCGAGCCAAAGATTCATCAAGTAGTGCCTTTAGCTTTTCTGCAGAATCCTTACTCTTTGAATGTAAGAAGCCTAGTGCTTTCAAAAAAATGGGATCAAGTTCCAAGTTCACAGTAGCAGCCATTGCAAACACCTGAAGAAAAAAGAAGGGGGGGGGGGGTTAATTTAGAGACAATGAACAGTTATCTATGTTAAAGTTTATCTATTTTGTTCTTTTATTTATAATAGGTAATACTGTGCCCATGATACAAAATCTGAAATGTGTAAAAGGTTATCAAAGAAAAAAGTAAATTTCTTTGTTATCCCTACCAAATTCTTTTCCCCTGAAGCAAGAACGTTATCAGTTTTGTATGTATCCATATCCACGGCTAAATTTTAAATCCTGCTAAGTTCCTCCCTGCCACAGAGGCCCTTCCTAACTCTGTTTTAAAATATACACTTACAGTTCAATATACAAGAATTTGATGTGTTTAGGTCAGGTTTACTATATATCTTATATATATAATATATCCAAAATTTCTTCTCTCAAACCTTATTTCCACTGCCAAAAAAAAAAAAGATTTTGGGGGGTGAGGTGTCACAGGAGGGCAATGGTTTAGAGGAAGCATCAAGCGATGAGCTATAAAGGTGCTGCAGCTTTTGGTGCTGCAGCTTCTACCTCGATTATATTTTCTTTTTATCTCCTTAGTCCTCAGCTCCAACCTTTAATGCCTCAGAAAACATACTAATGATAATCTTATTGGATCACATTTAGATTGTGGTATCTCATGCATTAACTTATTTTTAAAAAGCAAGGTCTCTGAGGAATGGTGCCATAGCTACTATAAAAAAATATATACACATACATACATAATATAAAATCTCTCCCATAGGGCCTATGATAATGCTCTGTGTCATTAGGAGCTTAAAATATATGAAGACGTACATCAAAGGCTTATGAAATTCCAAACATTAAAAAGTTTTGTTTTCAGCTAATATCAATGCTATCATGTGGTTCTATTTCTTGTGTCACTTTTTCAAATACTTCTCCAGGCAAGGAATTATTAAAATAAAAGTGTATACTTTGTGTTCAATCCTTTGATCAATATTGTAGGGCTTGAAGTTGTCTTCTATCCTTGAGGTTAATATTGTAATAATGCAACACACTTGCACTGTTAGAGTTAAGGATCTGTCAGCAATTCCACAGTAATCTCTCATTTTCAGGGGTTTATAAAACCATTAAAACTTGCTGTAGGTTGAATCTTGGCATATGAAAGTTCAGACTGAAATGAAATTTCTTTGTTCCTTACCCATCTACTTCTCCCCAATCCCTCTCCAACTTTGACAGGAAACACACACACACCCTTAGGCTTTTTTTTTTTTTTTAAGTTTTCAAGAAAGTATTAGATATTTATCGGATAGCCTCGGAATTATTGTCAAATTCTGCGCTCTACTAAAATATGTGCATCATTCATGAATCCAAAAGCCAATACTAATAGGAAAATAACCTACCTCAAACAGCTGTATTAGTAATTTAATGAAAACTGAGAAGCAACCTCTGTCACTTCTTAAGATGGTATTATTCCATACATCATCTATATAGATGATAGAGAAAACAGTTCCTCATTGAAATGTCCACAATGAAAAGAATAAACCTGCCATTCCTCCTGAGTGCTCAAGGGGAATACAGCCCAATCATTTCATTGATGTAACTTTTTATAGCTAACAAACATAGTATTTACTTATTCAAAACCATTTCTTTTATGAGACTGACCGAAGGATTAATACTGAAAAGAATCCTTTTAATATACTAGAAAAACCATTACTTGAAATGTCTATGCTGAAAACCAGAAGCAAAGTATTTATTGTTATGTAAGTCCATAATCACCAATAAAAGGTGTACATTACAGATTAGGGGATAAGAGTCAGCACCTAGATGATAAGACCATAGAGGTCATGTTATCAATACCAACATTCCAACTGGAACCTTGGAGTCAGTTCTTATACGATCCTGCAGTTGTAAAGCTGAACAGGCTTTGTACCCATGCCCTAAATTACTTTCCCTCTAGCCCAGTGGCCTTCATATTGCAATACTGGGAAAAAATATAAGAATTTCTTTTTAATTTTTATTAAAAAATAAGCTATTAATATATAGAATGATAGTAGTGTATGAATATAATTGACAACTAACATATATGGAAGTGTGCTCAATTTTACACTCATGGAATGAGACAAATTTGGAGGCCACTGCTTTAGTCTACCTAGTAACTTCTAGTTTCCCTTTCCCTATTATGTATACATCAAGGCTGCTTTAAGGTACAAACTACCTTTCCCTTGAAAAGCCCTCCAGTACTTTCAGCTCAGCCCTTCTCTCTCTCCACATTAACTTCATTGCTAGCTGCCCATTGTCTTGTAGCCCCCACTCATTACCAATATATTCCCCTATGTTTTCTACATTTTTTCTTAAGCTCTCCTTGTATCTCTTTACTATTTCCCCCATGACATCACCTTTTTACCACCATCTCCCACATGGTGTTCCTTTGACTTCCTATTCAAAGAGCAACAAGGTCTACAGAGATCTTATTCCATATTGCTGCTTTTGGAAAAACACTCCACGACCACCATTCATCAGCATCTTCTCTTGAAATCCACACCTGCACCTTCAAGGTTGATAAAGTATGGAACCATGCTCATCTTCTTCCTCCTCTCCACCTTCATCTTCAGCAATGCTAAAATTGCATCTATATTGATGATCTCCAGCTTCCTGCACTCTTACTTAAATCTTCAACCCCAAGGGACTTCAACTTCAGCCACTGAAGCTTGAAACTAGCCACAACTACTCTACTTTTTGACTATGATCTCCCATCATTCTATCTCTTCCACTGTTTTGACCCAGAAACCTCTTCAGGGTACTAGGTCAACCATCCTTTTGGGTTTTCTGTTTGGTTGGTTTTTGCCCCATTTCTTTCCTTCCATTCCACCTGCACTTTGAATTTACAGAAGCCTCCAATTCATTGTTCCCTCTGCTTTCTCCTTGTCGGCACCTCCTTGCTCCAACTTTTTTCCCCTCATCAAAGAGAAAACAGTAGATGGGCCTAATATAAAACACTCATAGTTATGTGTTTTATCCTTTATATTTTAGTTTTCTATCTTACTTTTCTTCACCCCTTTTCTATTGCCTTCTCTGGCTTCTATTCTTCTTTCTTACTGGCAAATGCACACATAGTAAAATTTATTCTTCATCTATTGACATCCTTAAAGAGCTCAGCAACTAATTTATCAATTTATTTCCTTTATAATTTCCAAAAATATTTTCCTGGAGTTATACCAAATTATGTTACTTTTATACAATCCTTCCCTGTATATTCCAAAATCCATGATCAAAACAGACTGGAAAAAAGCCTTATCATTCTTACTGAGGATTATAGAAAACAAAGTCCTAAGTGTGTGTGTGTGTGTGTGTGTGTGTGTACACACAGATACAGATACATGAAAGAAACAATGCTTTAAATGTAGGTTTAATTTAAAATCTAGGTATTGCTTTAAAAAAAAAGGATGTCAGAAAATTAGTAATTACTACTTTAAAAAATGTCAGTGACCTAGGAATGTGGTGAATTCTTAGCTCATAGTAGGAATCATCTATGGCAAATGCATATAACACAGAAATTTCCACTACTAAACAATGATCTCTTTTCTCCATCTCACTCATTCTTGATTTATTTGCAGCCTGTCATTTTACTTCCTTTCCAGCTTATATTCCATGGTCCAGCCTTTCAAAGACTCTCTTTTCTAAGCACCCTTGTCCTACAGTCCTATAGTTTCATCTACTTTGTAGCCCTCCATCCTGCTATTTACCTTCTCCCTGCCTGCACCCAAACTCTAAGTGCAGCTGAGAGGAATACACACACTGTATCTTCAGAGTCACCAATCTCATCTAGGCACTCCACACAATTTAGCAATCCTATCATGCTTCTCTTGTCAACTCACTTCCCTACTTTCTGCCAAGACCAGTTACACTTTGTCCATTTTCCTTGAAACTGCTATCCTATCTCAGTAGATGTCTTTCCTGACTTCACAGAGAAAACAAGCTGTCAGAGAATCACCAAATCAACTTCTTGCGACTACATCCACAAACTTACCTGCACCCATCCTTCCCTTTTTCCCACTTGATAAATGAAAAGATGGCTCCCCATGTAATGCTACCTGTACCTGGATCCTATCTTTTCCTTCTCAATCTGGATCTTGAGCTATGGATTATTTACTATGTCTTCTCCACTGCCCACTCCCACAGCCTCTTTCTTCCTACCAGCATCTTTTCATTAACACTTGGATATATTCAAGGCTCTTGTATCCTGCCTTCTTCATTTCATAGCAAAACTTCCTCAGAAAGTCATCTTCATTCTATGCTCCCTTTCTTAATTCTTCTATTTATGCTGCATTTCCTGCAATTTGGCCTTTGTCCCATCATTCCATGTTCTCACCAAAGTATTCCTAGCTTTAGGTAAATAAAATAAACATTGTTTTTTCCTCCTACTTCTTTCTTAGTCTTTTTGTAGGTTCCTATTCCACTTCAACATAAATGAGTTCCTCAAGGTTAGGTTCTGGGTCTCTTCTTGCCTCACTCTACACCTTCTCAAAATGTGACGTCTGGATCAGCAGCACAGATCACAGATCAACTGAAGAAAAAACTGTGAGTGGGCCCAGAAATCTGTATTAAACCTTCTAGCTGATTCTGATCCACTCTAAAGTTTGAGAATTACGGTCCTAGACTATTTGATCTACACCCTTTTGCCGCTGATTATACATTTATCTCTCCAGCCCACCCATCTCTTCCAAGATCCAACAGCCAGCTTGACTTGGCTATCTCGCTGGTGTCCCCTATTCAACATGTGCCTAAAAGACCACTCAAAACCTCTTCTTTTGTCTCCCAACCAGATCTTGAGCATTCCCTTTCTCAAATGATACTCACCTCATTGCTCCAGCCAGAACGTGAGTATCAGCTTTAAGTCCTCCTAATTCCTCACCCACCACCGCTGTCCCATTCAATCACCAAACCACATAAGTATATCTCAAATTCATCTACCTTTTTCAATCCTTACTACCACCACCCTAGACCAAGCTACCATCATCCATTATCTGGCCCACCATAATAGCTTAATCAGTCTCCCCACAACCACTCCTGTCCCCCTCCACGTCTTTCTATATCACTCACTTGGTTAAATGGTCTTTTCACTTCCCTCTGTCCAAAGGTTAAAGAACAAGATCCCTAACAAAGTTTCTAATGCCCCCCATAAGATCTGGTAATACATGTAAAGTAGTTGCAAGAATACCTGGCACAGAGTACACTCATTAAATGTTACCTAATATCTCAGGCTATTCCCACTCTCTATTGTAGCCACATAATTTAGTTCAAGTCTTTCAACTTATCAAATTCTTTCTCACGTCAGCACTTTAGTAGAAAGTGTCCCATGCCCATCTTATTCATCCTTCATATGTGAGTATTTTCTCACATTCCCCCAACAAAATAAGAAATCTTACTGTTACATGGTCCCCAAACATCCTGCACTTATTTGTAATAGCTACTATACTGCTAATTATGTAAACAGTGTCTGTCTTTCTCACTAGAATGTAAATTCCATGACAACCAGCACTGGATTGATCTTACTACTGCTGTTAACTGTGTGCCTAGCAGAGTGCCTGGCAGGTAGCAGGTATTCATAAAATGCTGGCCAAGTGAACACATATTATTCATTTCCACTTTCAAAAACTTTCTCCTCCTTGATTTCTATTACACTTAGCTTTTCTGGTTTTCTTCTTCTATCTCTGACTACTGTCACTCTGGTTCATCCTCTCAGCTCTGTCACTCTTGGTATTGCCCAAGTATCTGTCCTTGTCTATCTTCTTTAGTTCTGCATCCAATTCTTCCTTGGTTACTGTCTATGTATCACGTTTTTAACTATCACCTCTAAGCAGATGCTTTCGTGTTTATCACCACTCCAATCTCACTTAAGCTCAAATCCCACATTTCCAATTGCTTAGTAGATATGTCCACCTGGTTGCCCTAATGGTATCTCAAATTCAGTTAAGGCTAAAACTGAGATTATGAAATCCTTCCCCCAAAAGTTCCTTGTCCTGCACTTTTTTCAATGAATGACCCACTCTCCGCTATTCCAGCCTAAGGCCTACATCCTTCCCTCACTGAGGCCTCTCTTATTCCTTATTATCAAACAATCAGCAGGCCTTCCCTATGGATTCGGACTCTGTAACATTTCTCACATTTGTTCCATTTTTCATTTCCACTGCTACTACTCAAATTCATGTCTTTATAAATTTTGTATTATAGCAATAATCTAGTTATTCTCCTTGACTTCAACACTGTTGTCATATTAATGTTCCCCAAACACATTTTTCTTTCTTTTTCATTTTCTTGCTCAAAAATTAAAACTTCCTACTGTCTTCAAAATAAAGCCCAATTTCTTCACCTACCATTTAAAAAGACTCCTTAACTGGCACAAAAACTTCATATACAGATTTTCCTTACAGCAGAGCCATCAGCTGGCCTTGACACCTCTACTTATTTTTCTCTCTGGGAAGCTTTTTACCCATTTTTAGATGTCCAAATTCCTGTTCAAATATTATTTCTCATGAGGATTCTATTCACCAATGGTGTGTCCTTTCCCACCCCAAATACTAATAATCTCTCCCTCCTACGATATCTCATATAGTGCTTTCTTGTGGTACTAGGACTTTCTACTTTGAACCATACTTTTTTTTTTTTTTTTTAAGTGTTATATTCCCTATAAAACTCTGAGTACTTTAAGTGTGTGTGTGGGGGGGTCTATATTTATCTTTTTGACTATCACTTCGCTGGTGATTAGGGTTCAAAGTAAAGTATAATGGTCTTTTCCCTCCTTCTACACAATTCTAACTATTTACAAAGTCCCTTTGCAAAGAGCAATATGAAAGAAACTCAAACCCACCTTCCCTGCACCTCCTGCCCCCCCAACCCCTCAAACATCAAAAAGCAACAGGAAAAGCAATATAATTCCAATACTAGAGACTTGTACTATGTTCCTATCTGCAATACTCTCTTCCCAATCCTTTACCTGGCTTAAATTCATTAATCCCACTAGACTGTAACTCTATGAGGGCAAGGGCTTATTTTATTTAGTTATAGATCTAGTGTTTAAAAATTAGGGTCTCAAAAATATTGAATGAATGAACTAGGTTTTGTTTAAATATCACTTTCTGGGGCATCCGTGATCTCTCCAACCTAAATTGGATATTCATAATGCTTTGCCCTAGATCCCATTTCTCACCCTACATGCCAATCTTAAAAAAAAGTCCAAAGTTGATCATCTATCTGCATGTGCACAAGATAAAAGAAACTGAACCTATTCACACCGAGTGCAATATTAGGGTTGCCATCTCATAACGGCTCTAGAAAGCTTTGCCCTCTATGTCTTTGGAAGCTCTTGCAACCCCTTCCAATAAAAATCCTTTTCAAGATGCTGCCCATTTCAATCCTCTACTGGATTCTTGGCCCTGGGTTACATTGAAATCTTAGGGACACGTCTGGAAACGCAGGGGAAGCGGAAAGACCACGATTCCACGATTCCAAATCAACCAAGTGACAGAGAAGCTGAAAAGGGACAGCAGACGCTCAGAAAAGGAATGCCAATCCTTTGATCAAAACATGACACCGAAGGCCTAGCACGGGGTAAGGTCTTTGAGGAGGGAGCCCGAGAGAAGATAAGAGGCGGAAAGAGGGAGCTGCACAGAGAAGTCGCCAAAACCTTCCGAGAAAGGTCCGAGACAGGGTTCCAGGGACCTAGTCCCCGGGGCCGTGCTTCAGCCGACAAGTCCCAGCCCGAAACACCCTAGGAGGAAACAACCCTCGCTGAAGGGAGAGAGCGGTCAGCCTGGGGCACGCGACCGCCCGCAAATTACGAGGTTTCCCCATAAGGAGCGAGGAAACTAAGACCCCACGCAACCACTCTCCCACCTCGCCCCTCGCGGAGGTCTCGAGCCTCCCAGAGGCGGCTGGGAGCCGGGTATCTCGTCACAACTCACCGCTCCGCCCCGCTGCTCCGTCCGTTCCCGGAGGCCCCTTCCGAACCGCTCCCGGAACTAGCCTGCTCCCAGTAAAGGGAAACAAAGGTTCCTGCAGCAGCGTGAAGAGGGGAACTTTTTGGCCGTGCGACGGTAGGAAGTGACGTAACCGTCGGTTTCCGGTCCGCCGGATTATGAATGACGGACGACGCGGCTGTTTCCAAGACACTCTGCCTGTTGTTTCTCTCCCGGCCTTTCTGGCAGCCAGTGGTCCGTGGGCGAAGACTCGCAGAAGCTGCCTCGGAAACCTGGCTCGCGCGGGGTGGGTAGGCGCAGGCGGCTCGTGTCGCTGACACGCTCACGCACCCTCCCTGCCTGGCCGCGCCTCTGCGACCAGGTAAAGAGGGCGCTCAGGCCGCCGGCTCCGCAGTCCCCCTGACCCCCCTGAGTACTCTTGGCATCCGGAGGCGACAGGGCTGACCCTGCAGGATGGGGAGGACGGGGACGGGAAGGGCAAGGGAGTGGAATTAGTGGCCCGATCTTTCTCCAGCCGCTCAGTCTTTTAGACAGTCACAGCTTTTTAGAGAGCTGGTCGAGGGCTCCGGGCCCCTTCTCAGGTTTCCCAGGGCCAATCCTCGTGGCTTCCTCTGCTGATGGGGGAATGGAGCAGCTTCTTTTTGCAGGAGTCTGTGGGGTCGTTTGCCGTTTGCTGCTAAGTGTAGTTTTTAAGACCTTTTGGCACCTTTAACTTTTTTTCTCTTTGGCACTTAGTTTTTCATTCCATGCCTTCCTGGTTGGAGAAAGCAGTTGTATGTGAATACTGCTTAACAGTTGCTACAAAGGACTTGCTTTGTTTGGGGCCATTCGTTTCTGTTACACTATCAAAGCAGTGTTTCAGTTCGGTTTTAAACTTCTGCATAGAAAGTTTGAGTTTAACTTGCATGAACATTGCTTTGGCTTCAGAAGCATTTACTAACGCCCGTACTTCCCATCCCAACTCTACCTGGTTTGGGATTAGGTGGCTCGTTTTTCCCCCTTTATTCTTAAGCCCAAGATCCCATTTCTTGTCATAAATTCTTGAATATCAGGAAATGCCAGCATTTGATAATATATCTTGTGCTAAATTATTGATTTAATAGATACTACTTTTTCTAAGTTTATCTATAGAAAAAGTATTAGAGAAAATGAAAAAGCTGGCAAGAATTAGTGATGTGGCAATTGTAAACATGGTCATTTAAATATTGTGAAAATAAATTCTTTGTTATAAATACAACTGATTTGCTGTTACATTTAATAAATCAAACTTTAAGCTATGTGAGTTTTTTTTTACTTAACTCTGGTGGGGAGTATACACTACTAAGGGGATTGCCTTAGGGCATGCATACTCACTACGTGAAATTATGTTTGAGTTATACCTGAAGACATTATTTTATGAGGTCTAACTTTAAAAACAAGTCTGTAATGAGATCAGTGAGATTTGAGAATTGTTTTTATCAGCTTTTCTATTACTATTTTTTTACACTTCTATATGTTTGCCTGCTTTAAGCGAAGCTCAAACTTGAACTTCTGTAATATTGGGTCCATCAAGTTTAAAAACACCACCAACCTGTGTTTACTTTGTAGCTTTGGTATCACCTGTGATTTGAAATAAGAATACTGAGTATCCAATTAGCCTTTCTAATAGCAACAATTAAGCAGACCTTGAAACTTAAAAATTCTGTAGGCCAGTCAACTAAAACACCTGTAGTATATACAATTCCTTAATATAAGTTGTTTTTATCTTCAAATATTCAAAGTAGCCCACTGAATTCTGTTAGGATTAGTACTTAGAATACAAGGATTTAAACCATTTAGATCATAACAAGCCTAGATATTGTTTGCTATGGAGATTCAGTAATTTTATTTCAGGCTTGCAGACACTTCTAACATGTTAGCATTTTATGCTGTGATCCCTATTAATTATGAGGTCAGGTTTAGCTTCAAGTATTACGATTCTGTGGCAGCAGATGATTTCCTGATTCACCATAGAGATGACACACTTCCCTTATGGCTAAAGTTACAGTAAGCTTTTTCACTCTTAAACAGTTTTTCCCCGCTTTTTGCCCAGATAAGAAAACAGCTAATTTTAATTATTGAACTTTGTCTTTTAGGACTTAACTATATGCATCCCCACATTACACTATAATAATGAGCACTGAAGCAGCTCAGCTTTTTTTCTTTCCTTATTTAACCTTTAATATCTAAGGTAATTAGCTGCTATCTAACTCTGTAGGGGCAAGCTTTTATATACATAAAGTATAGATAGATAGTAAGAAAATAGGGTGAGATTTGCAACCAAATTGTGTTATTTTGTGAAATGTATAAAACAATCTAAGTTCCAATATTCATAATATTGAACATTGGATGTGGTAAGGAATTTAAATGAGTTTAAATTTTAATCTTTCAGAAAAATGTAATTTCATACCTGTAAACTGTTGAACTATTTATTTTGTACAATATAAGCAGGTATTTGCTTAGGGTATCACATATTCTGCCATTTTGTGACTTCCTGTCAGTAACAAACCAGTTTTTTTCAGTACTGGAGGGGGGGGGGGGGTCTTTTCAATTCGATATGAATCCCTTATCTTTCCTGAGAAGTTTGGAAATATAAAGCATAATTTGTGGCTTGCCAGTCAAAATTCATTTAATAGTGTTAATAGATAAGGAATTTTGAGATAAATTACAAATGAATAATAATAGCTAGTATTTATTTACAGGCTTACTAATGTGATAAGCATTGTTAGGTTCTCACAGCACACTATGGTAAATCTGATATTACTGTTCCCATTTTATAAATGAGGAAGCTAAGGTACAGAAAAGTTCTATATTGCTATTAAATATCAGCACCAGGATTTGAACCCAGTCAGCTCCAGAGTCTAGGCTCTTATCCATTATTTTTCTTGGTGTATAAATACTCTACTTGCTAAGTAAGTATATAAAATCTAGTTAGGTTCCTAGTTCTCCTGACTCAGTATCTGTATATAAAAAAACTATACTTTCTTTACAAGTTTAGATGGATTCAAGTCATACTTTTTCCAATTCCAATCTCAGAGGTCACCTTGTTTCTTCATTTCAATTTATACGTAGTTGGCTCTTAAAATAGATTTATTCATCTGGAAGAATTGTGTCAAGAAGAATGAGGCTAATGTACCAAGACTTAAGTTCTCAATAGTATTGTCATTACAATGATTACTAATACTCATTTATGTACATTCATTCATTTATTTCTTAAACTAAAATTTGAGTACTCGTAAGCATTGGAGATATAAGGTTGGGTAGTAAGTGCTATAAGAAAGAAAAAAAAAAAAACGGATAAAAGCCTAGGAGGTAATGGGAGTGCTTTTTCAATTCAGGTTGTCAGGGAGGGCTGCTCCTGAGTTACTATACAGAGATCTCAGTGAAATGAAGGAGTAAGCTAGGCATAAGGAACAGCAAGTACAAAAAAAATTCTTAACTGGGAGCGTTCCTGGCTTCTTCCAAGAACAGCAGGGAGAACTAGCTGGAGAGGAGTGAGCATGAGGGAGCAGAAGTAGGGGATCAGGTCAGAAAAGGATAGCTAGGGTCATGGTAGCCATAGGCTATAATAGGAAATTTGGATTTTATTTTAACTGTTTTGGGGAGCCATTGGATGGTTGTGAGCAGGGGGTGTGAACTGACTTAAATATGTTTAAAGGATCACCCTGACTATTGGAGAATGGAGAAAAATTGTTAACAGATGTTTGTATTAGCCTCTATAAACTTAGAGTTTATATGACTTAGGTTACGTGGATAGTAGTAGAGGTGCTAAGAAGTTGGATTTAGCATATATTTCAAAGGTAGAAATAGTAGCTTTTTATGAGAGAAAAAATGAGTTGAGTGAGACTTCAGAATTAAGGGCCTGACCATGGTGTTTTCATTTTATCAATAAGGGGACTACTAAGGGAGGGAGAACAGGTTTAGAAAAATGTCCAAGGGAGGATGTCAAGTAGCATTTGGGGTGTGAAGTTCAAGGGAAATGATGTGATTGAGATAAAAATAGGAGTCATAGATGATATTTAAACCTGTGGTATTGTAGATCACCTATAATAGTACTGTTATATTGTGAGTTGTGGCCCATTAATGGGTCATGAAATCAATTTAATGAGTACTAGCCAGCTTTATTTATTTATTTGTTTGTTTATATATTTTAGAGAGAGTGTGCTGGAGCATGAGTACGGGGGAGGGGCAGAGGGAGAGAGAATCTCACGCAGACTCCCCACTGAGTGGGGATTCCCGAGGCAGGGCTCGATCTCATGGATCTCGTGACCCATGAGATCATGACCTGAGCCAAAATCAAGAATCAGACCCTTAACCGACTGAGCCACCGAGGTGCCCCCTAACCAGCATTAAAAAAAAGGGGAGGGGGAGGAGGAACGGAAGGAAGAAAAGCACAGAATAAAAAATATCAGATATCCCGTGTAGTAGGATATTTCTTCATGATCCTTTTGTTTCAGTTTTATTCGTGATCCTTTTTATTTGCTATAATGAATTGCATTATAAAAGTCTTACTGTGTGGCATGATGAAAAGGTTGAATACCAGTAATCAAAGGAGTGTGAGAACAGGGCAAAGCACTGAGCCACGGATTGCTAAGAGGTGTGTGGAGGATCCGATAAAGGGAATCAGGAAGGAACTACCAAAAAGCTTCATTGTCAGATGATTGCTTTTAGAACTATCAAGGATTACTGAGACAGCACAACTGCATAGAATAATTTCTGATGAGTTTCACTTTCGTGAAATTGTTGCTGCAATAAAATTGCAATATGCTTCACTTTCTGAAATTTTAAGTTTATAAAATAGTGCTATTTATATTAGAAAAATAGCTATTCCTAAATGTTTTCAGATAAGATTCCTTTATAGATTCAATTAATGCTTTTGTATTGATGGACAGTTCTCATCCATGTAATGGAATTAAAATGTACTTGTAAGGATTGTGAGCATTAGAAGTAATGTATAAAAGTTGTGTGTGTTTTGCACATAGTTGGTGGACAATAAAGTGTATGTGATATTAGAATTGTATTTTTTGTTCAGTCATTTAACATTTATTAAGCCCCTGTGAAATTCCAGGCACAGTGATAATTTCTTATTTGATAAACAATATTTTGTTGCATGGTGCACTTTTTGGTCTTTATCTGTTAGGTAATATATAACTTAGCTATTTATCCATTATGTAAGATTTAGTTGCCCTAGATCCAGACTTGAATTTTGAGCACAAAACTGTCAAAAATTTTTTCAGCTTCTGAACAAGTATGCTTATTTTATTTCCTTTTTAAAGATTTATTTATTTTAGAATGAGTGAGAGAGTGCATGCATGTGAGTGGGAGAGTGGCAGAGAGAGATGGAGAGAAACTCAAGCAGATTCCTCACTGAGCTCGGAGCAGACACAAAGCTGGATTTCACAACCCTCAGATCATGACCTGAACTGAAACCAAAAGTCAGTTGCTTAACCGACTGCGCCACCCAGGAGCCCCCAAGGATGCTTATTTTCAGTACATTTATTATGTTTTTTCTTTGTCTGTCTTTACATATCCATATGCATGAAGTGAAGTAGTAAAATGGTTTTAGATTTTAAAAACCCTGTGAAACTCATTTACCCTTTCATATGTGAAATATTTCAATTTATCAACACCAAGATATATTAGAATGAGAATACAAAAATAAAAGGTGTAAATGCCTAAAATGTTAAACCCATGACTGCTTCAGTTGTGTTTAAAAATGTGTTTGAAGGGGCACCTGGGTGGCTCAATTGGTTAAGCACCCAATTTTTGATCTCAACTCAGATCTTGATCTCAGGCTCATGAGTTCAAGCCCAGTGTGGAACCTACTTAAAAAAATATGTATATCTTTGAAGATTCACAAGTAATGAAACCAGGTTTAAATATTTTCTTTTTACCTCTCTATTCCCTCTGCAACACTTCCAAACAAACTGGCATGTCCAGGGAAGAGATGTACATTCCATCAGCCCTGTTCAGCTCCTACGTCTGTGGTTTTATCTGCTGCTTTCTCAGTCTGTCTCAGGAGTAGTGGCAGTGTGGCACCTGTCACCGCTGAGCAGATGACACTGCTTCTGTGCGTGGCAGGAATGTAATATGGGGTAACAGGAGCTGCCCCAGAAACCCTGGAGACCCAGAAGATGCTTCTCCAGTACCTACCTTTGTAAAGCACATGACATAAAAATAATGATGTAAGGAACCTCTAGGTAGAAATGAGAAGAAAAAAAAGAGAAGAGGGTTTTCTTTTGCCTATGATGTCTGCAGACTTAAAGCAAAAACTATGTTCTACTCTCTTGAAAAATTAAACACATAGTACAAACCAAAAACATATATCAGATTTGTACAGGTTTGCTAATACTTAATATTTATTTTAGAAATTACGTTCGTATTTAATGGGAAGAAATTGCCCAGGGAGAGTCATTTTTTTTAACTCCAAGATTATTAAGTAACATTTTTAATCTTCCAGGAAAAAAAAAAAACAAAAAACACCAACATCTATATTGGAAAAATAAATTATGTTAAGAATCAACAGTACTTTGCATTTTCTCTCCGGCATCTCATTAATTTTTAGATATCTCCATGGGCAGGTTATTGCTATTCTATTTTGTTGACATTTAGCATTTATTAAGTGCTCACAGTGACAAAAGTTTATAGAATATGTAAAAGCCTATTCTCAAGGTTCTTATTTTTATATGCCTTGGAAAGTGGCAAATATACATGTACTCTAATTTCTGTGTATCCTAAATCACAAGCTGTAAAATAGCATGACATTGTTTTCAGTTTTGTTTGTTTGTTTGTTTTAAAGATTTTATTTATTTTTATTTGAGAGAGAGAGAATGAGAGAGAGCGAGTACATGAGAGGGGGGAGGGTCAGAGGGAGAAGCAGACTCCCTGCCGAGCAGGGAGCCCGATGCGGGACTCGATCCAGGGACTCCAGGATCATGACCTGAGCCGAAGGCAGTCGCTTAACCAACTGAGCCACCCAGGCGCCCCTTGTTTTTTTTTTTTTAAAGAGTTAGCAGGACTAGTCTCGTAATTACTATTTCCTAGACTGCTGGGCAGATGAGGAAATCTATCACGTTTTCTTTCAAATCTGCTTCTTGAAGCACTTAGGGATCTTCTGTATCATATCCCACTATCAGCAGAGGGAGTTAAGAAGATCAGTAAATTATCAGCAATAGATTTACAGGAGGAAACTCTTCAAAGAAATTATTAATTTCCTAGAAAATGTGGTTTCTTCTGCCTGTGAGCTTTAATAAGCACCCTTTAATATTTTGTTTTAAAGTAAATTATAGGTACAAAAAAATTAAAAAAAAAAAAAAAAGATAAGCTAGGGAGAAAATGGTTTCCATGGGTTAAAAAGTTGTTGCTCTTAAATCACATGAAATAATTTTCCTCTAGATAATCTTTTAAAGAAGTAACAAACCATGGTGCAGATCTGTTATGTTTTAATAAAAGAAATATAAAACAGTAGTGATTACTTGCATTATCAAGAGGTTCGTACTTTACTAACTATATCCTTTTGTTATAATGAATTATTAGATCTTTAACAAAGAAGCTGAGGACAAAGACACTTAATTTCAGAGTACACTAATATTTCAAATACACTTAAAGAGTTGCAGGTATACTTTTTAAAGGCTTTTAAAATAATTTTTCCTCTACTGTATGGTCTTCCTAGTACAGGTTTCCATGGTGAATGCTTTTAAAGAGTGCCATCTAGTGTTAATTTTGGAATTGTGATTTATGGATTAGAACATGGGGAATTTTAGACCCAGGAAATGTAGAAATCAGTTATCATAGTTGACAAAATTATTAAGGGACATGACTTGAAAACACCCATCAGTAATTTGACCTCAAGATTGTGTATGTCTGCATCTTTAAAATAACCAGCATGTGTATTCATGCATTCATTCAACAAATAATTCTTGATTATGTGTGTGTATATATATGTATCAGGCCATGTTTTAGGCATAGCAGTAAATAAAACAAAATTCTATTCTCATAGAACATTATTTGTGTGTTACCACAGTTTGAAATGTGAAGAAAAACATAGAATAGTGTTTTCAGGGTGGGTAGAGGTGGAGTTTTCAATTTAAATACAGTAGCCAAGGATCATCTCAGCAAGAAGTTGATATTTAAATAAATACCTGAAATAGGTGAGGGGGTGTTCCAGGTACTGGAAACAACTGCAAAAGCCCTGAGGTGGGAATGTACCTAGTATTGTAAAGGAATAACAAGCCACTTTGGCTGGAGCAGTGAGTGATGAGACCAAGGAGATCTTTAGGCCATTGTAGGAGCTTTGCCTTTTCTCTGAATAGGATGGGAAGATATTTGTTTGAGTAGAGGAGTGACATGATCTTCTTACTCCGTTTTTGACAGGATCACTTTGGATACTATGTTGAGAAGAGACTAGAGTGGGAGGTAGGATGGAAAGCAGAAGATAATTGCTGTAATTCAGAGATAGGTGGTGGCAGCTTGGATCACAGTGGAAGCAACGAAGATGGTGTGAAATAAATATTTTAGATATATATTGAAGAGCCAAAATAAGTTTTTAATGGATTGGTTATGGAGGTGTGAAAGAAAAGAGTAATTAAGAATGACTCAAGATTTTTGGCCTGAGCAGCTAGAAGGATGAGGCTCCGTTAACTGAGATGGGGAGGATACATGAGGAGCAGGTTTGGGGTGTGGGGGTGAATGATTCTGGACATGTTAACTTTGAGATATCTTGGTTATCAACATCTAAGTTATGGGGAACTTCAAATATTTTTCTGTTGTGATTCAGCATGCAATAGCTCATCATATCAAAATCCACTTTAGGAGAGTCTGTTTCTCACGAGGGAATGAATATATCCACCCCCCCCCCCACCCCGGCCCCATGATTGTGTTGTAGAGTCAAAAAAGAAGTAGTGTGGGAGGACAAACATTGCCAAAGCTTCTCCAGACAAGTCCTAGTATTCTTGGTTATTTATTTCCCATTTTATTCATCTCCTGTTCTTACCTGTAGTGAGACCCCAATGTACTTGATTGGGAGGGTTCTATTGCTAAGCACATGAGGTATGCTTATTTTAAAGGAGCTCGGTGAAAATAACCCCTAAGACTAATTAATTGCACCGGGTGGAAATCTTTCTTTTGGAAGCCGTTTATTCAGTTCAGGAACATATTCTCATGGAATCGTATCTATCACAAACCCTTGCTGCTTTCTAGAAAAAGTTTTTAAATATTCATCTTTTATTTCAGCTTCTAAATTACTGTATTCTAAGGCCTGTAACCACTTCAATTTATGCTGCAGGTGACCCAATGAAAGAAGAAAATGAAAGGCATTAAGAAAAGTCTTACAGAAGAACACCTATACTTGGACTTTTCTCACCAAATAGAAGGATGCATCTTTCCTCTTCATACATCTGTAACTTTGTTTTTGTTGTCATACTGTGACTGCAAAATCTTTAAAGTTTGCTTAGTCCTCACTGGAGCAAGTACAGATATTTCACTAAAAAATGTAGTGCTCCAGGATGTTGAACTACAAATTATTTCAAGACAAGAGCTTCCACCAATAGTCCAGAATTGCTGTTTACCTGCAGTAGTGGAAAAACCAGACAATTTCTGTAGAGCAGGACTTGCTGTCGTCCTGAGACACATAATCCAGAAATCGTACGAAGCTGACCCTTCCAAGAAGGAAATTTTGGAACTTTTGGGTTTTAAGAAGACTTGCTTGAAAGCCTGTGCCGAAGTAAGTATGATGGCTCTTCCATTACTTAAAAGCCATAAAGTGATAACACATTCACTTGAACATTTATTTTAACTTTCTGTGGGAGATGAATTAAATCCTGCTTACTTAAGAAATCTCTAGTCAACAATGAAATAAAGTAGCCCTTCATGTATGCCAATACTTGAGGTGCAGCATTGAAGAATAAGAATTCAAGATTTATTTTGTGAGGTTTGGGGACATTATTTTTAGATTATGACTCCTTTTTTTATCTTTTGTTTTAATTGAGGACTTTTAAAGGAAATTTTACACATGAATAGGAGCTCAAGTAGCAGTGCTTTGAAAGCCATACTTTTTTAGGGATGCATGTCCTTCGAAGGCTTTGGGAAGGAAGGATTTATTCAGTAAGAGGATGCAGGAGGATGGCATGTATTCCAGGTATAGGATTGCTAAACCGTTGTTTAGTGTTATCATTTTTAAAGCCCTGTAATATGTCCCTTGATATAGCATAAACACCTAATCCAGGGATGGCTCAGCTTCAATTGTCAAAACCAGTCTTACTTCCCAATAGAAAGTTTTCTTCAAGCTATGTTGAAAGTAAAGACTCCCTTCATTTCTTCTGTTATTTTGTTTTGCAGGTTAGTCAGTGGACCAGGCTATGCGAACTCACCATCCCTTTAGCTATTGAGAATTTTCTCAAAGAATCTTCTGGCCAGCACCCAGCTATCCCTGTGGAAATAATACAGTTAGAGAAAAAGCTTAGCGAGCCCGTTAGGGTGCATAACGATGACAAACTCCGTCGGCAGAAGCTGAAGCAACAGAAGGCTGCTGGGGTTGGGCCTTCCCTTGCTAAGGAAAAAACAAAGAGCAAGGTGCATAGACAAGAAACGTCTGAAGAGTTGGACTCTTCATCTGAGAGCCTGGAACTGAAGGTGGCATTCTCAAAGCTCACAGTCCTCGAAGAACCAGCTACCACCAACAGGGAGCCTTCTCATATCAGAAAAGCAAAAGCCTCTGACCTTCCACCTCTGGAGCATGTGTTTGCAGAGGGCTTGTACTTCACTTTGGCAGATATCGTGCTCTTGCCCTGTATCCATCATTTTTTGGTAAGGTTTATTAAGAATGGATACATTACTAGAAGTTTCAGTCTACGAAATTGCCTAGGTTTGCATCCCTATTCCACTTCTTACTATCATCATGTTCCTGGGCGAGTTATTAATACCTATCTCCATTTTCTTATCTGTAAAAGAGAGATCATAGTACCTATCTCATACGATCAGTGTGAGAAGAAATGACAATTTGTGTGAAGTGTGAACGTATAGTGTGTGGCATGTAGTAAGCTCTCAGTAAATCTTAGTCATTATTATAACTTTTAATTTTGAGTTGCTAAAATTTTGGCAATTGTTATGATTATTAATTTCAAATTGCTCTTGCGATTACCTTCAAATATTAGAGGTTCCAGTATTAAACACTAAAAAAATCTTGCCAGCTATATTTTATAATTAAGTAGTCGCTTAAAATACTAATTACGTTATGTTAGGTATTATTAAATCAGAAATATTTTATCATCGTGTCTGTGCATCTCTGTTCCTTATAAGATTACATTCAGTTGCTGGCTATGCTAGTCAGTGTTGTGGGAGAATATAAATGGAAAGTTTTCTTCCTTAGTATGAGTGTGTGTGTGTATTCTTTTTCCTCTCTGTGGAGGAAAAAAGAACAAGGTAAAAATAATATTATCCCGAACATGGGAAGCTGTAGCTCTCTGCAGCTTTCCAATTGGTTTTCAAGAGCTGCATTGTTCTTGCTTTGAAGCGTTTCACCCTTTCTCCTAAAAAGGAATCAGATACAGATTTCATTCTCATATATCACCAACACTTCAGGTATCTCTACTGACAAACGAGAAATGATTTCTTTTTTTTTTTTTTTTTATATGCACCCCTATGTTATTTTTTTATTTTTTATTTTTTTTTAAATTTTTTTTATTGTTATGTTAATCCCCATACATTACATCATTAGTTTTAGATATAGTGTTCCATGATTCATTGTTTGTGCATAACACCCAGTGCTCCATGCAGAACGTGCCCTCCTCAATACCCATCACCAGGCTAACCCATCCTCCCAACCCCCTCCCCTCTAGAACCCTCAGTTTGTTTTTCAGAGTCCATTGTCTCTCATGGTTCTTCTCCCCCTCCGATTTCCCCCCCTTCATTCTTCCCCTCCTGCTACATTCTTCTTCTTCTTTTTTTCTTTCTTAACATATATTGCATTATTTGTTTCAGAGGTCCAGATCTGAGATTCAACAGTCTTGCACAATTCACAGCGCTTACCAGAACACATACCCTCCCCAGTGTCCATCACCCAGTCACCCCATCTCTCCCACCCCACCCCGAGAAATGATTTCTAATGAAAATCTATTTGGAGGCCGGTGCTTCACTAATAATAATAAGTTAGGTGGTATTAATTAATTGGCATTTTCTTAACATTTCTAAAATAACTTCGGAATTAAAGGATGTGAAAAAGAGATTTGGGAATTGTTTAGATGTTGATTAGTATTTTAAATGTCATATGTATTCAGAGTATCCACGGAGCTGGGTGGGGAGAAAACATCAACTTTTTTTTTTCTAGTCAAATGATTTCTAAATTCTCTTACTCCTGACCTTCCCCTTTATTACCAACTTCAGTTATTAGAGCAGTTATTTGATACATATTATGAAATACTGTTGGTGTTCGTGGTTTCTTGGTCTTCTTGGATAACTGTGTTTGTTTTTAATTTTGTAAGAATTGAATCAAAGTGGCACATCCACTAATTGATTCATTTAAGAAACTTACTGAAAGCCTACTGTGTATATAGCAGTTACTATTGTAGGCACTGGAAATAGAGTGATGAACAAAACAGATAAAGTCCCAACCCTCACGGAGTTAATATTCTAGCAGGGGAAGATAGAAATGAACAAGTAAACAAATAAATAATATATATTTAAATAATAGCAAGTGGTACAAAGAAAGTAAAACTGATAGAGATGAGTTATCTGCTTTCAAACGCAACAAAATAAATATAAAATTGGATTTACCTGTATGAAGTTGATTCTCGATAATTATCCAAACATCAATTTTCAGCTAGTTTGCCTTTGATTTTAGCTTAATTTAAATCCTATTTACCTAATTAGGATCAATTGAGGCTGAAGTATTTTTAATTGAGAGGGATTTTTTTTTCCCCCTCTTCAATCAGGTAGGACATCTACTAACTGCTACTACATAAATTTACATAATACTACTGAAGAGCTTTGTTCTTAGTTTAAAATAGGGGAAAACATGTACACTCAGCCTTTATTATTACACGTATTCTATGATTAATTTTTTCTCTTCTGACTTTTTTTTTTTTTAAAGATTTTGTTTATTTATTTATTTGACAGAGAGAGAGAAACAGCATGAGAGGGGATAGGGTCAGAGGGAGAAGCAGGCTCCCTGCTGAGCCGGGAGCCCGATGTGGGACTCGATCCCAGGACTCCGGGATCATGACCTGAGCCGAAGGCAGTTCCTTAACCAACTGAGCCACCCAGGCGCCCTCTTCTGACATTTATATGTAAACTAATTCTCACAATATTTTCATTTGTATTTTTCTTGGATCTGCACATTTTCTTTCAGGAATTAATCTTTCTTTGCCAAAGAAAGATACTGTTGATATTGTTATGTTTATTTTGCTCCTTTAAGTCACCGTGGGTTATGAAGCAGTTGTTTGAGTTCAGGTAGTGGCTATGATGCAGAGCATATGTGCTTCATTAATACACATTGAGGTGGTGGAGGGTGGGTCCAAATGGTCAGTCTCAGGATCAAGTTCATGATCAGAAATGAGAGTCAAGTTACTAGGTTTGGATCAGAAACAGAGCCGAACCTAGAGCAAGGATATTTGGCCACAGGAATAAAGCCAACAATATGAAAGAGCAGTCAGTTTTGCTAAGTCAAGGTTTGGAGTACCAGAGGTCAAACTTAGAAGAGCTAGGGAAAATACACAGTTCTGCTAAGCAGAAAAAAGCAGAAGATGCCAAAACAGTCGTAGGTAGAGTGGCCAAGGTGCTGTGTCTGAACTTGCTCCACGCTTTTCTTCCTTTTCAGTGGATATTTAATTTGCAAAGTTAACCCAATAGCCCAGCACTTCGTTATGGAAGGTGCCTGACAAAACCCTCTCTTCTGGAAATTTTAGGAATAAACTTTAAAAAGAATAGATTAAAATGCACACCTCTTATGATTTCCATTTTTTAAGTCATTTGCTAGCATCTTCTAGTAGTTATAGCAAGCATATGGGAGAAATAACAATGAATAGCTATACTCTGGCAAAATCCTGATGTTCCCTGATACCAGAAAATTGTATAGTTATTTTTAAGTTGTTACTAGTAAACAAGTATACTTTGATAGGACTATTTAAAAGATTATTCTACTCCCATAAGACAAAATTTGCCATTTTATAAAATATTTTTGTAATTTGAACACTTAGGATTTAACTTTTTACATGTTAACTTCCAATGCTCTGAATTGAGTTTTTAAAAAGTATGACACATTTATTGCTTGAGTAAAATTATTGTAGAAATTGATTTTTAAGCAAAAGTACCTATGTTAAATGTCTCTTTCACTGTCCCTGTTGTCATAAAATTAGGAATAAAATGGGAATCTATTGACTGGCATATTGCAAAAACTATGGATGCCACATATTTAGTGGTTAATTTGTATATTCCATATCTCCTCCTTTGCATTAGGTCCTCAAAAGTTTTCAGTTTTAACCCACCAGTTCTAATCTATAAGTAAAAAATGCAGAATTGGGATTATATTTCCAATTAGATGGTTGACTGCTTACACTGCTCACCTAAACATTTTTTAGTTATGACATATTTTCAAAAGAGTAAACATGACTAAGGAAGTGACATAAAGTAAGTACAAAACATTTTATATAATAAATGATTGGAAGGTGATGCAGAGGAGGAGATATTTTGGATAAATGTAACATCTTGCTTCTCTCCAGGCAAGTTTTGCTGGCCCTTATTACAATTAACTACAAAACCATTAGGGTTTCATTTTATGCTCTTGGTAGCAGCAGTTTTTTATCATTATTTAAGAATAAATAATCTTATTTTCTTGTCTTTAAGAAACCGTGATATTTATAATGGTTTTGATCTTATCAGGCAGGTTAACTTTTTTAAAAATCATTTCTTAGGAACAAATATAATTTTCATCTCACACATTTTTCTTAGCCATTTCCTTAAATATATCTTCTTGAGTGTAATGAATGTGGTTCAGTACCTCCTGAGCTGTCTGGATATTAGCAGAGCAGCCTGGCATGTTGATTAAATGGGATGACCTGCCATACAGTGTAAAACTCCTCGATTTCTCTTTTTTTTTTTTTTTAAAGATTTTATTTATTTATTTGACAGAGAGAGACACAGCGAGAGAGGGAACACAAGCAGGGGGAGTGGGAGAGGGAGAAGCAGGCTTCCCGCGGAGCAGGGAGCCCGATGTGGGGCTTGATCCCAGGACCCTGGGATCATGACCTGAGCCGAAGGCAGCCGCTTAACGACTGAGCCACCCAGGCGCCCCACTCCTCGATTTCTCTTAAACGTGAATTATTGTTACTTAATCAGAACTTATTTTCCAATGGAAGGAAAGATGCCATATGCATCTAACAAGAATAAATCACTACCAAGGAGAGGAAAGGAAAGGTGAAGAAATTAGAACATTTCTTATTTGATTAATTTATCACAACTTAAGCTCAGTTCCCTTAGCACATAAGCTATTTCCAGGCAATTAAGAATTTTGGCAAGGGGGAGCCTGGGTGGCTCAGTCCATTAAGTGTAGAGACTGCTTAAGACTCTCTCTCTGTCTCAAAAAAAAGAAAAAAAAAGAATTTTGGTGAGAATTATAAACTGTTTGGTGCCCAGAGTACCATTTAGACAGTATATTTCAAACTCTTTTACTTTAACTCACAGTAAATAATGCATTTTACAGGTGATTGAGCATACTTATACAAATATGTATATATCTTGTATACATTAAATATACTTGCAACCCACCTTACTACATGCTGTGTACTCTGATATTTTCCATTTTATGCCATTTTAAAAACTACGTTGATTTCACAACTTTGCCACAGGTCATAAACAGCTGTTTGAAAAACATTAATTGAGGAGATTCTTCTTTGAAGCTAATAAATAGTTTCTTGATCATTTGTTCACTCACCAGAATATTATCTGCAAGGCAGTGTTTTAAGTGCTTGCTGTATACAAAGAGTTAGACATAAACCTTGCTCTTACAAACAATTACTTGTGCTTATTTAAAGTCCAGTTAAAATAGACTGAAATACACATGCATGTGAATTTTTCATTAATTTTCTGTCCTTTCTGGCTTCTGCTTTGGTACTGATTATTGCTAGATATATTTGTCAAGATTTTCTTGATTTGACCTTTTTATTTATCTGTTTGTTCATAATCACCAGTCATGATCTGTTGGTGACATTATTACTGTTTCTATGGAAACAACATTCAGTGCCTCAAAAAGAAGCAAGAGCATTCTAATTTTTAAAGAAATTGAAGTTTGGTGGTGATGGTACGGAGAAAGCATCTGGCCAAGAGAAAACAAGAAGATAATTTAAATCAGGAGTAATGGTTTCACATTTTCTAATTTGAATAAAAGCCTTACTTTAAGTGCTGCGTTATAAAAAATTCTAACTGATGCTAGTTATCTTTTCACTTCTAAATATCTATAATTGTATCTTTTATCTTTTTACTATTTTACTTCAGTGAAATCTCCTCCTTACCCCATCAAATCTTTTTTAAAAATATGGTTCTGAGAGTGTTTCTTACATTACTTTTAGGTTATACTGATTTGATTCTGTTTCACGTTCATACATTTTAGGGGAAGAAGGCTTCACTAAAGAAAAAAAAAGGAACTTTAGATCACTATTAAAATAAGAGTACAGCCTCTCCATTTCTCTTATTCCCTCACTTCCTCAGTGAGTGTATAACTTCCTTGAGATTCCTCAAAACATACCAGTGACTGTAGACTAAATGGAGATAACAAATTCTAATCATTTAAAAATACCACATACACTTTAATTTATTTTAATTCTCTCCCCATTAACCACTTAAATTCATGTTCATAAATAAGTACGTATTAAGTATTTTAGGTTTTTGATTAAGCAGTGTCCATTTACTCTCTATGTTCAGTGTGTTGAGAACTTATGAAATATAATGAGGGTCGGGGACAGAGGAATGTGTTCTTGCCCATGAATTATAGATGAAGGGGTTTCTAGATTTGAAGGAAGTTGACTAAGGAAGAGTTTTTAGAGAGGCATAAAAATATGCTACCAATGAAAGATGATAGAAACTGAAATACACGATATAAAATTTCCCCAAATGATTTTCAATTGTAGCATTTATAGACATTTCAAATGTTGTCATGGTATTTCTATTGATTATCTTAGAATAATCTATTCATATTTTCTGTCCTTTTTCTGCTAAGTATTGGTCTTTTCCATTATATATTTTTTTGGCTTACAGGATAGTCAGTATGTGCATACATTCTTCGTTTGTGTGTATATAATATTATTATTCTTCAAGTAATTCACAAATGCCTTTTGGGCCTCTTATTGCTAAGACATTTGTCCTTTGTCAGTATTATTTAAATAGTGTGTCTTGATTTTAAAAATATCTTTAAAAAATAGATGATTATTTAGAGTAATTCTAGGTTTATAGTAAAATTGAGCAGAAAGTACAGAAAGTTCCCAGATACCCTCTGTCCCCGCACACACAGTCTCCTCTACCATCAACATCCTGCACCAGACTGGTACATTTATTACAACTGATGAACCTACATTAACAAATTACTATAACCCAAACCATATTTTATATTAGGTTTAACCCTTTGGATTGTACATTTTGAGTTTTGACAAATGTGTGATATGCATCCATCATTATTGTATCATACAGAATAGTTTTACTTCCCTAAAAATCCGTGCTCCACCTATTCATCCCTCTGTCCTAACCCGTGACAACCATTGATCCTTTTGTTATCTTCATAGTTTTACCTTTTCCCGAATGTCATATATTTGGAATTACACAGTATATAGCCCCTTAGATTGACTTCTTTCACTTAGCAATATGCTTTTAATGTTTCTCTGTGTCTTTTCATGGCTTGATGAGTTCATTTCTTTTTAGTGCTGGATAATATTTTATTGTTTGGTTGCTATTTATCCATTCACCTATTAAAGGACATCTTGGTTGCTTCCAAGTTTGGACAATTATGAATAAAAGTGCTATAAACATCCATGTGCAGGTTTTTACATGGACATAAGTTTTCAACTCATTTGGAGTGCAATTGCCGGATCATACGGTGAGAGTTGTTTAGCTTTGTAATAATCGCCAAAGTGTCTTTCAAAGTGGGTATCCCATTCTGCATTCCCACCAGCAATGAATGGGAGTTCCTGTTGCTCCACATCCTTACCAGCTTTTGCTGTTGTCAGGGTTTTGCCTTTTCACCCTTCTAATAGGTGTGTAGTGGTGTCTCCTTGTTTTAACTTGCAATTCTCTAATGATATATGGTGATGAATGTTTTTTCATGTATTTATTTGCCATCTATGTAACTTCTTTGTCATATATATAACTGCCAACTACGTAATTCTGAGGTGTCTGTTCAGATCTTTTGCCCATCTTTTTAAATGGTTGTTTTCTTATTGTTGAGTTGCCCCAATTTATATATTGTGAAATGAATACTAAAAATATAGAAAACTTCACTAAAGAAGATACTTGAATGGCAAATAAGTACATGATGCTTAACATCATTAATCACAGGGAAATGCAAATTTGAAATCACAATGAGATACTACCACACATCCACTAGAATAGTTCAAGTAAAAAAGACTGACAATACCAGTCGTTGGCAAGATTTGGAGAAATTGGGACATTTTCTAGTGGGGATATAAAATGGTACAGCCATCAGGGAGAGGAGTTAGGCAGTTTCTTTAAAACTTAAGCATACAGTTTCCATACAACCTAGCAACTTGGCTCCTAGTATCTACTCCTAAGAAATGAAAAATATTCAAACAAACACTGGTGCATGAGTTCGTATAGCAACGTTATTCATAATTATCAAAAACTGGAAACAATGCAAATGTCTGTCAACTAGCAAATGGATAAACAAAATATATTATACTGCACAGTGATTACTACTTATAATGAAAAGAAACAAACTACTGATAAATGCAACTACATGATGAACCTCAGAAACTTAATGCTAAGTTAAAAAGACACATTTTATGATTCCACTTCTCTGAAATACTAGAAAAGGCAAATTATAAACATGGAAAGTAGATCAGTGGTTCCTTGCAACTAACTGGGGAAGCAGAGATTGACTGTAGGTGATCACAACAGAACCTTTTGGTGTGATATAAGTGTGGATTGTGGTGGTAGTTACACAACTGTATAAATTTGCTAAAACTCATTGTTTGAACTGTACACTTAAAATGTGTGAATTTTATGATATGTAAAGGTATCTTGACAGCTGTTATAAACAAAAAATGTGTAATAGTATGTTTTGTTCTCTGCATGCCTAGGTAATTATCTGCAAGAAACTTTCTGAAAAGCTGATGGAATTTCCACTGCTCGCTGCTTGGTATCAGAGGATTCAGGAAGTGCCAAGAGTAAAAACAGCAGCTTCTCAGTGTGGGATCCAGTTTCTCCATTTACCAGAGTTGCTGACCACCTCAAATGAACAAGATTCAAACTTAAGTGAGGTTCCAGGTGTAGAGGAGCAAAATGATGCTTCATTTATAGGAGGACCAAGACCCACTATGACCAAGTTAATGGTACTTAAAATGTTTTTCTTAAAATTTTCTTTGAAAAATTCCATGTGATAATGTTACTGAGCATTCTACCCCAACTTGCAATCATTTATTCACATTACTTTTGTTTTAAATTTTATTTGTAACTATTTTATATCACCCTTACCCAATTAATATTTCTGTGTCTTTTACATATAAATGAGGTATAGTAAATTGAAGATTTTTATTAGTATGTGTCTTTGGAGACAAGTAAATCAGAATATATATTTTTTAAAAGTATTTTTCTCAAAACTTTTTTTTTTTTTTTTTTAATATTCAAGACATTGGCCAGGGTCATATCACATCTGGTCAAATGTATTGTTTTAACCTGACATTTTTCTGTTGCAAGGTTTTGCTCTTAGTGTTTAAATTTTGAGATGATTTGAAGTTAAAGAATATGAAAATGAATATCTCAATTTACTTTCCAAGGTTTTGTCTAAATTTAAGATATTTTAGTTCTTTGAATTTTGTTTTTACTTTTTCACTTTAATGCCTTTTTATAAAACAGGTATGATTTCTTTTTTTCTCTTTGCAGCAAAATTTGTTTCTAATAGTACTTATTGTAGAAATTTTCGCAATAGGCTTTATTTTCTCTATCATTCTAAACAATTTACAAAAATGTTTTGCTTTTAACTTCAACTATTTGAAGATTTATTTGAATAGAGGAAAAATCAGGAAGTAATTTGAGCTATTCATCTGAGTTGTACTGGAAAGATATTCATTATATTTCCCCACTTGGGTTAGGAAGCATTTGAGTTCTATGGTTAACAGAAAGTTTGCTGAATTAGAAAAGCACAAGATTTTAGTAGTGACATCAGCCTCTTATCTCATCAGTTAAGCTTTGTTAACCTAGTGATGAAACAATGAAATAGGATTTTATAGTTGATTTTAGAAGGTATCAAGGCATGTCCAAAGTTTGATGTGTCTTGATCAGATGACTATACTGTGCAGGGATCTCAGTGTCACCTCTTGAGTTTTTTAAAATAAATAATCGTCAGTAATTTGCTTTGCATTAAAATACTAATTTTCAAAATCTCAACAAACCAAAAATCTGCTTTTAATTCATACTTACACAGTCTTAAAGAAAATTGGTAATTCAGATTTTTCTACCTATGTTTTTCTAGCAATAAAATGACATTAGGAAAAAATTTGTATTTTATGCATATTAAAAATATCTATAAACAATGAGAAATAAATAACAAATTTAAATTCAGGAAAAGTTAACAAACAATTGTAAAAATAAGCTGTCTTGTAATAACATAAAAAATAAAAAGGAATCCTGAATTTTTAATTTACAGGGGGTGTGTTAGTTCAGGTCCCCCAAGCAGACCAAGATGGGGTTAGATGTGCAAGAGTTCTACTGAGGGAAATCTGTGAGGTAAAGTGGGGAGGGAGATAGAGGAGGCTGGGAGAGCCTTCAGTCTATGATGCAGGTTTAACCCCTGTGCATGAGACAGGGAAGGAAGGATGATTGGGTTAGAAAAGCTTTAGACTTCACTGCAGGTCTAAGAAAGTTTTGGTAAGCCAGTGGGGAATCCTTGAACCCAAATCATCTGTCAGAGAGTTCCATGTTTCTCAGGAATAGGCCTGCCATGTTATCTCAGCCACTCTCAGGCATTGGCTTGGGAGCAGCCCATGGGAAGACTACTAGGGACCAGGTGACTTGGATTCTAGTCCCAGATTTGAGGCTAAGCTAACATTGTGACCTTTAGTATGTTGTTTAACCAAAGGATCTTAATTTCTCCATTTATAAATTAGGAGAGTATAGTAGATATTCTGTAGGATTCTTTTCTGATTTCAAATCTTATGGTTATATAAAAAATGACTGGGACATTACATCAACAATTTAAAAAAAAAGAAGGCTCAAATCTGAAAATAAGTTAAAATTTCTATTTCATTTAATTCTAACTTGAAAGTATATATTAGATACAATAAATGTTCCTTTTTAACAGGACATTGTTTTTGCTACTTACTAGTGAATTATTGACATATGTTTTGAAAATTAGTAAATATTATATCAAAATAATAAATTATGTGAATGTATGACAGTAACTATTAATTTTTCTGTAGTCACAGTATTTTGTGCCAATTAGATAAGGACAAATGAAATTGGTGCCAAGTGGAAGTATAAACTAGTAAAGTATTTCTTAGGAACACGCACATCTCACTTTCTTTTCCCCTTTTGTTTTCTTTGGCATATTCTTGCCTCCAAAATTTCCCTTATTCTCCAAAGGTTTTAAATTTATTTATTCAGTCAGTTAGTCCAAAAAATGTATATGTTTAGTCATTGTTTTGAATGTGGGATATATGAAGAACAAATTGGACTGCCTTCATGAGCCTTATATTCTGGTGGGGGAGGTAAATAAAAAACACAAATGTGTTAACACATTAGGTAATGATAAGAGCCACAAAAAGTAATGTGGGATAAGGGGGTGGAGGTTATGTGAGTTGGAGTCCTTTTTAGATAGAGTGGTCAGGGAGGCTTATCTGACCAGGTGAAGACATTGATCAAATGACCTGAATGAACTGAAGATTTGGAGGAAGTATTCTAGGGAGACGGTCCAGCGAGTGAATAGACCCTGAGCAAGTCTATAGAGGCAAAAGGTAGATTAGTAGTTACCTAGGGCAAGGAGCTGAGGGGGGAAAATAGAAAGTATCTACTAATGGATATGGGACTTCTTTTTGAGATGATGAAAATATTCTCAAATTAGCGTTGATTATGGCACAACTGTGAATATTATAAAAACCATTGAATTGTATGCTTTAAATGTAATGGTGTGTGAGTGATATCTCATATAGTATTTTTGAAGAGACCTTAAGGTAGGATTAAATTTGGTGAAATGAGGGAGAGCAAGTTTAGTATGGCTAGTCTAGAATAAGGGGGAAAGTATAGCGGTAGATGATGTCAAAGAGATGTTTATTTTTCTGGAAGTGCTGGAAGTTTCTGGAAGTAAGTGCTCTAGACCTCTAGACATAAAGATGTCTCTACCTCAACAAAGAATCTTCATACTATTTCCTTTGGAACCAGAATTCAGCTAGTTTTCATAATTTAAAGTAATCTCATGAACTAATTGATTCAAATTAGTGATAGATCCTCAGAGATTTTTCTTTTGAATATGATATTTCTAAAGATAAAACCCTGAACCATGGATATCTATCCTGTGGACTATGTACCCAGAATGTGATTGCAAGGGGTCTGAAAATCCATATTTATGCCACACAACTGTCTGCAGATCAAATAAATAAATGTGCAACTTTTGACATGGGGAAGGAGCCTGAGAATTTTTTTATTTATTGAAAAGTGGTCCTCAGTTTTGAAAATGTTGGGAACCATTTGGTTACAACAGAGGAATCCATTTTTAGAGGCATTAGAAGCCTCTATGGTATGGATGATGTTTTGGGGGTGTTATGTTGAAGTGAGGCTTTTTGTCCTGTAAATATAACTCGTAGGCTGTAGCTATTTTGATATATGTAAAGACAGATTTTGATGGATATGCAGAATCAGTTTTTCTTTTTTTATCCCTGTGTGGAATGTTTTTGATAAAATTTTTATCTTCAGGTGACTTTTCTTTTTGACATCCAATTGATTTCTAAGTATAAGAATATTGATTTCTATGTAGTTTTAGGCAATAATTTAAAAATAGCATTTTTTGTTATCTCGGTATAAAAAAATAGGAAGGTAACTGTTCTATCAAAAAACACATTGTATTTCTTATGTAACTAAATATTTTGAGGAACATCTAATGATTGTTAATATTTATGCTCCTTCTTGACACTATAGAAAAGAAAATTTGCCATATAATGCCTAGATATCTTTTTTTTGTTGTTTGATTTTTTTCCCTGAAGGGAACACTCTTTCAAATACATCAACTACATGACTAGCCCAAGGCCACATAGCAAGTTGGTCTCTGGGGACAATCTTCTCATCTGTGGAAGGGAACTTCTGTGAGACAAATTCACTGACTCCAAAGCCTGTATGGGTTTATGACTGAAAATGGATTCCTCAAATTGAAGATTGTGTGGTCCCATCCAAACACTTACTTCGTTCTGTTTTACAGGTTGTGAGTGATTTCAACTTTTAAACAATTACCTAACAATTGTTCTAATGAGAATAAATTTGCATTTATACAAAAAAAAAAACCAGAAAACAAAAGAGAAATTTGGCCTTCTAAACGATAACAGGATTTTATTAATTCATTAATTTGGAAAGAGTCTATTTCCTATTTCTTATTTCTAGGAAAATGGCATTGAAGTGATGTTTTCTCCCCACCCTTGCCCTACTTGGACTCTTGATTGGAATAGTCTTCCTGCAGCAGTGAGCCCAAAGGAAGGTGAGTTTTTTTTTTTCTTTTTTTTTCTCCTTTAAGTTTTCATCATAATCTAGATAACCTCTTCAGATCCATCTTTCAATTCTCTAATTCTCTCTTTGGCTTTATCTAATATTCTGATTGTACTATCCATTGAGTTTTCTTTTTTTCCCCCCTAATTATTTCTTTTTTAAAAAGTTTTTATTTTAATTCCAGCTGATTATACAGTGTTATATTACAATATAGTAATTCAACACTTCCGTTCATCACCCTGTGCTCATCACTACAAGTGTACTCCTTAATCCCCATCACCTATTTAACCCATCCCCCAACCCACCTCCCCTCTGGTACCCATCAGTTCTCTATAATTAAGAATCTGTTTCTTGATTTGTCTCTCTCTCTTTCTCTCTCTTATTTTTTCCCTTTTGCATGTTTGTTTTGTTTCTTAAATTTCCCATATGAGTGAAGTTTTCCTTTTATTTTTATTATAAAAATTTCACATATACACATATACACATTGCTCAGATTCAACATTTCTTACATTTTCCTACATTTGTTTATTCCCTTTTCTTTCTTTTGAAGTATTTTGAAGGAAATTCCAGATAACATGCCATTCTATAGTACATACATCTAAGAAATACGGCCATTCTAAATAATTGCCATGTCATTAGCACACCTAATAAAAATTAACAAAAATTCCTTGATCCTTTAATAACCAGTACATAATCGTTTTCCCCTAATTGTTTAAAGTATTGTTTGAAAAAAACATTTTTATAGTTAGGTTTTTAGTTATATAATTATATTTTTCATTGCTAGAAATTATATTTGGGTTGTTTGTTTTTATAATGACCTTTTCCTTGCTCATGTTTCAGTTTCTTCTTTTCATAATTTTTTTAAGCATAGTTATTTTATATTCTGTGTCTGTTATATAATAGCTGATGTCCATAGAGATCTAATTTTGGTGTTTGTTTTTTCTGTTGACTTCATTCTTGGTGTCTTATTTCCCTATTAGTTTTGTAATTATATATTTTGAATTCATTTAGGGGCTACTTAAATCTGTGGGAATCTTGTGGGGCCTGGGTTAGAAGTAAATTTCAATAGAAAGGATTTATATTTGCTTGTGCCAGGCATCTTGAAGTACTAGATCTTAAGATCAGTTAACATTATGTTTTCAGCTTGAGATTCCTTTAACCTTTTCATTTGGAGCTGAGGTTTAAACAGACAAGTTACCTTTTATCATCTTCCTTTGCTATTGAGTAGGACTTTTTTTTGTAATGCATCTTTTCATGGGGGAATATAGCTTTTCAAGGTTTCTACTTTCATGTAGTGATAATAGTTACAGGTTTCCACAATGCTAGGGATCCAGGACTAGCCTCTCTTCTTTGTCTTGCTATTAAAGCTCAGATCCCTATTAGCAAATTCTCTCCTGGCAGCTGGTGTCAGTTCAAGATTATTACACTACTTTTTAGTTCCTTTCCCCTTTGTTAAGGCCCTATGGGGTTCCCTTACTCTCAGAAATCCATTGAGACAGGCAAAGGATGATTGTTGAGTTTTATATAGCATTTTAGGTGTTTTTAGGTGGAGAACATTTTCATTACTCAATGTTCCACTTCTTTAATTGTTCACTTACTCTTTAGTTTTATACCAAGCCAAATATAACTTTTGATTTCCAAATGCTCTTTGAAATTGTTTGCCTGCCTTTTTCATGTTCTTCTCCTCCGTGATGCTTCCTAAGTATTGTTTATATCTCACTAATCAATTCTAGTCTTTCAATCAAGGAAATAATTTAGGATTTTTCCAGAATGGAATAAGATTTTTATTGGGCAATTAAGAACTGTGCCTCACAGATGTTTTATAAAAATTAAATTCATTTTTTGGTCTTTGTTAAGTATATGAAACATAGTCACTAATGAATTTGTTAATGTTTAATTTTAAATATTTTCTGACATTTTGAAAATTTTAAGTGTTTGTTTTTATTGTCCTTGCAATTGGACTGTTTTTTGTTTTTTTTTTAGATTTTATTTATTTATTTGAGAGAGAGAGAATGAGAGAGGGAGAAAGCACATGAGAGTGGGGAGGGTCAGAGGGAGAAGCAGACTCCCTGACAAGCAGGGATCCTGATGCGGGACTTGATCCAGGGACTCCAAGATCATGACCTGAGCCGAAGGCAGTCGCTTAACCAACTGAGCCACCCAGGCGCCCGCAATTGGACTGTTTTGTGTACTCTGGTTATGGTACATTTTGGACAGGTTAAAACTATAGTAAATGAAAATCAGATTTGCATTAATATTTATATTTACAAGAAATTAGTACAAAGATTTGTAAGTGCCACATGTTTTGCTTTACTCATAATTAATTTACTATGAAGCCAAAATAATATTTTCATTTATTAATTGAGCTATCAATTACATCTGCTACCAACTCAGAGATCTAACATTAAGCATTCATGTCTGGTTGTTTTACTGGTTAGAACTGCATATCTAACAGAGTTCATGGAATATATTACTCATTATATCTCTTTAATTGGATCACCTAGTTTTCATAAATATTATGACAAACAAGGAGCTATAACAGCAGAGCTACATGATTTATTTACATTTCATTCTCTGTTCTTAAAAGGTTTATATAGTCTGTGTTAAACTAAGGCAGAATTGTTGCATTTTAGATGTTCTGTTTTCAGTGCTGGCAATTTCAATATTGCATGGTAATAGGATCGCTGTGAAATGAAATTATTATACATATGGGTGTGGAGGTCACTGTGAAAGTGTTCTCATGATTTGTGTTCTGGTATTTTTAGAAGAGATTGAATAGTAATAAGATTTTATTGGTACTAGGTTCATTTGGATGTCACAAAGGCTGACTCCTTATGTGGAAGCCATTGAGTTACCTCAAGATTATGGTCCATATAATAAGAATCATTCTCTTTACTAACAAAGGCTATATTGATCCTCACGATGGAGGCTTATTTCTTAAGCTTGTCTAATCTCCCAACCTCTGTTATTACCCATTTCTCTCCCCACATCCTATATACTATTCCCTGAACTTTTCAGTTTCCCTCATATGTCCTATATCTATTATTTCCATGCCTTCACTTTTATTTTGCCTCCAGCCTTAAATATTCTTCTTTCCACTTCCCATCCTATTGAAATTATACCCATCTTTTAAAGATCAGCTCAAATGCTGCTTCTTCATTAAGCCTTCTGCATGTGCTCTGGAGTCAGCCTGCCTGAGTTTCATACCTGGACTACTATACTAACTGCTAGAAAATCTATGGCCAGATTCTCAATTTCTCTGTGCCTCAATTGCCTCATCTGTAAAATGGGGATAAAATAGTATACACCTTAATGAGATTGTTGGTACATTCAATGAATTAATATATAAAGTACTTAGTACAATATATCAGACAGAATTAGTCACCCCCTCTCAACATTCCTTAGTACTTTCTTATACTTCATTTTTGGTACTTACGGTATGCTTCTCTTCCACTATAATTATTTATATACATGCTCTCCTTCTCTAGTGGACTGTGAGCTCTTTGAGTATAGAATAGGTACACAGTAATTTTTTTATTAAATTCATTTGAATTGAGACTATAGATCCCTTGAGTTAAATTTCCAAATTTCTGCTTAAACCAGCAATTTTGAATTCTTTTGTCTCATACAGATTTAATTTACATCATCATTATTACTATTATTACTACTACTACTACTATTCTATTCTATTCTATTTTATGGACTGTTTGGGAATAAGTTGCAAACATTATGCTACTTTACCTCTAAGAACTAAACTGTCCGCTTTATGAACAAAGACACTTTCTTAGTCCTTTTCTCTTAGCCATTGTACAATTATCAAAACAGGCTATGTAATTCACTATGAACTATTATCTAATCTGCAGTCCAGTTGATTGTAGTACATTTAATTGTCATGTCATTTTAGTCTCCTTTCATGTGAAATAGTTTCTTAGCCTTTCTTTATCTTTCAACATGGACTGTTCTGAAGAATTCAGGCCATTTTTTTGTCAAACGTTTCTCAACTTCAATTTGTCTCGTTTCCTCATGCTTCAATTCAAGTTATGCATTTTGGCAGGAACACCACCTAAATGAAGCTGTGGCCTTCTCAGTGCATTATAGCAGAAGGCACCTTACATCAGTTTGGGCCCAGTGATGTTAACTTTAATCATTTGGTTAAGGTGGTATCTGCCAGGTGTCTCTACTGTAACGTTACTGTTTTGCTCTGTTGAATTAATAAGTATTTTGTGGGGAGATATTTGAGACTACATAATGTCTTGTTTTCAAAATTTCACTCACTAGTTTACATTCATTTGATGCTTCTTGCCTGTGATAGTTACAGAATGGTGACTTTTCAGCTCCATCAGTCTTCCATATGTATTAGTTGCCATGCTAATGTAAGAACGTTTTTCCCATCTATCATCTATGTATCTCTTCTCAGTATTGACTCAGGAATTATTTTATTAAATAAGTTATAATCCATCACTGTTGTTATTTATTTCAGTACTCAAGTTGTCCCAGGTTGTGAGTCTCTTCAAGCTGGCTCCTGATCCTTTGGAAATGGCCTTATCATTCTATGACCACTTCCTTAAATTCTAGAGAAAAAAACTATTACAGGTTCATTTTGTCATTTCCCTGCCTCAGTTCTAGAGTCAGCTGTTTCTCCAAGGTGCTCTGGTTCCCTTTAGTAGAGATTAGCATTTAGAAACTAAAATTTGGGCACAAGGTGTGCTTATTGCTAATGGAGTGTTATTGGTTCTAGCTCCTCTCAGCAGAGAGATGTGCATATAGATAGATCTATGAGGAAATAGATGTATGTACACACACGTACATAATCACATCACTGTCTACTGCTCTATTTGTATATCTCTGTTATACGTCTGTATTAAAAAATGGTGAGATGGGCGCCTGGGTGGCTCAGTCATTTAAGCGTCTGCCTTCAGCTCAGGTCATGATCCCAGGGTCCTGGGATTAAGCCCTGCATTGGGCTCCCTGCTCAGCAGGGGTCTGCTTCGCCCTCTCTGTGCTCTCTCTCTCAAGTAAATAAATCTTAAAAAAAATAAAAACCAATGTTTTTTTTAAAAATGTTGAGATTATACTGATATCTCTAATTCCAATCATAATCTGCAAAATTCTTCCTAGTTTTTCCAAATTCAATGTCTATACCTATATCAACCTTTCTCAACAGTAAAAATGATAGCTCACAATATCATCTATTTATTTGCTCATTTGGTAAGTCCAGCCGTAACTGAACAGTAATTTGAGAATTGTTATATCCATATCTCTATGAAGAATATACCTACTAAGTTGAATTCCAGATTGAGTTATTTTCATTTTTGAGTGTATATGGTCAAAGTTCTTGTACAGATAGTTGTAATTAAATGGTTCTATATAAGATGAATTATACAAAAGTAAGGAATGAAATGTTTAAGTTAGTATTAATCATATGCCCTGATAGAAAATCTTCAACCGTCTCCTACTGCATCATATATATCATATAATATCCATGATATATATATACATATATATTATACAAAAGTGAGGAAAGAAAGGTTTAGGTTAGTATTAATCATATGCCCTGATAGAAAATCTTCAGTCTCCTACTGTATTATATATACATAAAATATATTATACTATATTATATATTATATTTTTATATATATTATTATATTATTACTTTTGACCTCAAATAACTGTATGATTTTCTAATCTAATGAACTAGGATAAATACTTGTGAGCCTGAGGCGTCCTTTTGTTAAGTCCAGAGACACTTCTGTTCTTGCCTTCTGAATTTTTTGCCCTCTGAGTATGAAAGAGGGAATGATATAAGTCTTAGAACAGAGCTGCCCTAAGCCACTCCATGCAGTATTTCCCCATAGCCATTTTTATTCTCCGGTAGTTTTTAGGTGAGTGGTTCCTATATTAGGAATTGCTCCTAGCCTAGAATAACCGTATCAATCATATGAAGGGAGGAGACTCAGAGGTATGACCTTATAGAAGATAAAGGCAACAAAACGATAGTTGTTTCAGTTACATTCTGTTTCATTTTTATATTCAAAATTACATTGTCTTAGAAATATGAATCAATTAGGTATACCCAATTGGTTTTGCTGTTGAGCTACATGAGAGCATCATCTCCTAGGGAGACTGATGTGGAGGTAGTTCATAAAAACCTTAAACATTACCACTCATTCACCTTCCCATCCCCCACCACCCAGTTTAGAGTATATACTTATCAGTTTGAGATAAAAGAAAAAAACTAATGGCAGAGTTTTACTAGAAGGATATCGTAAGTTCTCATCTTTCTAGAGGGCTTTAAACCCTGTATATTTTATTTGCTTGGGATAGACATGTGTGAATTCTTAGAACAAGAATTATAAACTGGTATATTCCAGATCCTTTTATATAAATCATTGATTGAATTTATGTTTCTAAGAGAATACATAATTTTTCAATCCTAGTGGATCTGTCTTAGTACCAAGATCATTCTTTCTACCAACATTCATATATATAATATATATTACAAGTATATTTAAATATACTTATATATCTACATATTTTATATATATGATTATATTTATATATAGCATACATACTATATTATATATAGCATGTGTAGTGTATAGTATATTATATATAGTATTATATAGTAATATATTTACAGATTGTTTAATATATTTATTATATATTTATATACTTATATATGTAATATATGCATAATACATAATATAATTATTTAATAATACTATAGCAAATGATAATAATAAAATTTTATAATTATATATGGCATATATAATTATATATAATATAAATATATATATATAAATATAGATGACTACAATTTTAAATTTTACGATGATATCCAATTTTATGTAAATATGGGTGGGTTTTTTTCCCCACTTAATTTCTGTAAAATATTTGGGGTTGAAAACAATGAATTGATCCATGACATTGAGAAAATATATAAAATGAGATAGTGATATATGATATAACTAGTAAAAATTGGCCTCAATGCAGTCTGGGCTATCACCCCCACCCTCTTGTTGTATGCTTCTACAAGCCAACAGGATCACTTTTCCTTTATTCTTCTAGTGGAAGTATTTGGGTAAGCAAGGGAAGAGTGTGGTCAAGGTCTTTGGAGAGGGTTGGATTCAAAGTAGAGAAAGGAAGGACTAAACAGCCTTTGCCCCTATCAGTGATTCTTAACAAGGTTCTTAAGAACCCCAGGGGACATGGTAAATAGCATTGTTTATTGCTGTTTTTGCTGGATGGCCAGGGAAGCGCAAAGTTTACCATAACAAAGAATTGTCTCACCCACAGTATAAGTAGTGCCCTTCTTTGGGGAATCTAAAACATAAAAACTTGTTTGGGAGCCTCTAAGCAAGGTATATAAAGAAACTTCATTGTCCTAAACCATTGCTTTTCAAACTAGGACATCCATCAACATCATTTGGAAAGCTTATTAAAACAAGTTCCTGGGCCCTAACCTACAGTTTGTCATTCAGGTCTCAGATGGGGCCCTAGAATTTGCATTTCTAAGAAGTATCCTACTAATGCTGGTTCTGTTGCTTTGGGGATCACGCTGTGAAGTAATTACCATTGGTAACTGATTTAGTACATGCATTGGCTGCTTTGATTTCAACGTTTGCCACCAAAATAAGATGAACAACAAGGTTAAAGCTTTCTAAAATTTTTCTTTACAAACTAAAAAATTGTGTTTTTGCTTTAGCATGTATTATATCATACACAAGAGCTTGTGCAGACCTCTGAACCATTTGGTAACTATGAAACCTTCTACTTTTAAGTCAAGTATACTAAATTATAGTAGCAAATGTAAGTGAAAGTAGAAGTATCTTATAATGTACATAGAAATAACTGTCTTTTAAGAAATTGTTTTCTGAAATATTAATCTTAGATTTTTATATTTTCCACTTCACCACACTAGATAAGACATAATTAGCATATTTTTTTCTGACTTTAAAAAAAATTACTCTCCAGGGAGACAATATAAGGATATATTTCTCCCAACATTTTTTGTTTATATTGAACAGTTTTAGATTATAAGGCTATTACATTTTGAACTTTTTGGCATTTAAGATACTAAAGCACACCAAGAGAATGAGATCAAAGGTTTGAGTTTTTTTCTCTTTTCTGGGAAAAAAATTTCCTAACATAAATGTTTTTCATTTTCCTAAGTTATATTTAGCTGTGAAATCCAAAACCTGACCGTATTTGACTCAGAACCATATTAACTATGTTCTCTTCTTTCAAGGGTAAGGTTCTCAACAAGCATTTTGGTGCTTTACCAAAAGTAATATGACTTTTATTTAAACTGCAATTTAATCTGAAACTAAAAGCCTCTAAAAGATAGTATATATAAATATAGACAGAATTTATATTAGTTTAAAATATAACAAGGTTGCAAAGAACAAGTTTGTTTTTTGCTTAGTAGTACTTTTTTGAATGAGTGCCAAACACTAATATACAGGTGTAGAGATCGAGATAGAGATATAAATCACATATGTATTATAAGTTACATAGTATGAATGTGAATGATATAGAGCAAACCATGTGTTAAATTCATCTCCTTTTTTTTAAGATTTATTTATTTTAGAGAGAGGGGTGCAGAGGGAGAAACTCTGAGGCAGACTCCCCACTGAGCGTAGAGCCCCATGCAGTGCTTGATCTCACAATCCTGAGATCATGACCTGAGCGGAAACCAAGAGTTGGATGCTTAACTGACTGAGCCATCCAGGGGCCCCCATCTCCTTTTCTAATATAAAATTAGAGAAGTCAGCTAGAGTAAGAGCAGAAGTAATTAAAGTGGGAGAGGTGGGTAAAATTTTATTAGGTAAATTCTTCCAATTATTAGACATTTCTTATATAAAAATGTTAGTCTTTTATGGAATAGTAATTAAATATACTTGGTAATCATGAGAGGTAGTACTGATGGTAGAAATATTTTTGTATAAGTTTTAATGAGTAAACATGTGAATTTTTTAATTGAAAAAAAGGTACTATGTCATAATCATTATTGGAAAGAAAAGCAACATGAAGTGGAGAAATAGGGGCACCTGGGTGGCTCAGTTAGCTAAGCGTCCAACTCTTGATCTCAGTTCAAGTCTTGATCTCATGAGTTCAAGCCCCACAGTGGGCTCCATCCTGGGCATGGAGCCTAGTTAAAAAACAAAAAAAGAAGAAGTGGAGAATTAGTAGAAAGGTATCTTTATTTTTCAATGTTACTTTCTTCATGTGAAATTTCAAATGGTGTAAAGTTTCTTCATGGAAATGTTAAAAGTTAAAAAAAAACCCACAGACAATACACAATTTTATTGTAATTATATAGTAATAATACATTGGGTTTTATTTGTTTAAGCCTTTTATTAGAACCTTTAAAAAAATTAAACCTTTTAAAATTTCACATTAAGTAGCACTTAAAATAACTTAATCAAATTCTCCTCAAATTTATCTACAGGTTTAACATAATTTTTATTGAAATCCCAACAAGACTTTTTTGTAGATATAGACAAGCTTATTCTAAATTTTATATGGAAGGGCGCCTGGGTGGCTCAGTTGGTTAAGCGACTGCCTTCGGCTCAGGTCATGATCCTGGAGTCCCAGGATCGAGTCCCGCATCGGGCTCCCTGCTCGGCAGGGAGTCTGCTTCTCCCTCTGACCCTCCCCCATCTCATGCTCTCTCTCTGTCTCATTCTCTCTCTCAAATAAATAAATAAAATCTTAAAAAAAAATAAATAAATAAATAAATTTTATATGGAAAAGAGAATTTGAAAAAGAATAGTAGAGAATATCACTCTACTTGATGTTAAGACTTACTGTATGGCTATAGTAATTAGAGATATATACATATAGATTAATAGAAAAAAATGGAGAACCTACAAAAAGACATAAAAGCAACTCAATGGAGGAAGGATAGTCTTTTCAACAAATGTTGCTAGATCAATTAGACATCCACAGGCGAAGTAAAAGAATCTCTATCTAAATTGCACACCTTGTATGAAAGTTAACTCAAAATGGATCGTGGATTCAAATTTAAAATTTTAAACTTTAAAACTTTAGAGGAAAATGTAAAATATTTTTTTAGAGCTTTGGGACTGGGGATGAAAGACCTAAATGTGAGACAGGAATCCATCAAAATCCTTGAGGAGAACACAGGCAGCAACCCCTTTGACCTCAGCCTTAGCAAGTTCTTCCTAGAAACATCACCAAAGGCAAGGGAAGCAAGGGCAAAAATGAACTATTGGGACTTCATCAATATAAAAAGCTTTCGCACAGCAAAGGAAACACTCAACAAAACCAAAGACAACCAACAGAATGGGAGAAGATATCTGCAAATGACATATCAGATAAAGGGCTAGTATCCAAAATCTATAAAGAACTTATCAAACTCAACACCCAAAGAACAACAAATCCAATCAAGAAATGGGCAGAAGACCTGAACAGACATTTCTGCAAAGAAGACATCCAAATGGCCAACAGACACATGAAAAAGTCCTCCACATCACTCAGCATCAGGGCAATCCAAATCAAAACCTCAATGAAATACCACCTCACACCAGTCAGAATGGCTAAAATTAACAAGTCAGGAAACGACAAATGTTGGCAAGAAAGCAGAGAAAGGGGAACCTCCTACACTGTTGGTGGGAATGTAAGCTGGTGCAGCCACTCTGGAAAACAGTATGGAGGTTCCTCAAAAAGTTGAAAATAGAGCTACCCTACGACCCAGCAATTGCACTACTGGGTATTCACCCAAAAGATACAAATGTAGGGATCCGAAGGGGTACGTGCACCCCAATGTTTATAGCAGCAATGTCCACAATAGCCAAACTATGGAAAGGGCCTAGATGTCCATCAACAGATGAATGGATAAAGAAGCAGTGGTATATATATACAATGGAATATTATGCAGCCATCAAAAAATGAAATCCTGCCATTTGCAACGACATGGATGGAACTAGAGGGTATTATGCTAAGGGAAATAAGTCAATCAGAGAAAGACAATTACCATATGATCTCACTGATATAAGGAATTTGAGAAACAAGATAGAGGATCATAGGGGAAGGGAGGGCAAAATGAAACAAGATGAAACCGGAGAGGGAGACAAACCATAAGAGACTCTTAATCTCAGGAAACAAACTGAGGGTTACTGGAGTGGAGGGGGGTGGGAGGGGTGAGGTGGCTGGGTGATGGACATTGGGGAGGGTATTTGCTATGGTGAGCGCTGTGAATTGTGTAAGACTGATGAATCACAGACCTGTACCCCTGAAGCAAATAATACTTTATATGTTAATAAAAATAAATAAAAATTAAATTAAATTAAAAATGTTTGCTCTGCCAAAGACTGTTAAAAGCATAAAACAAGCTGAAGACTAGAAGAAAATATTTGCAAACTACAAATATAAACTAATCTGAGACAGAACTTGGATCTGTAATACATAAAGAACTCTCAAAACTCGACAGTAAAAACCAAACAAAAAATTCTTTTTTTAGAAAATTAGAAAATAGGCAAAAGAGATGAACAGACATTTTACCAACGAGAATATGCAGTTGGCACATATGCACATGAGATATCATTATACACATAGCAGAATGGCTAAAATAAAAAAAAAAGTAATAGCACCATATGTTGAGGAGAGAGTAGAGAAACAATCACTCAAGCATTGCTGGTAGAAATGTAAAATGGTACAACCCCTCTGGAAAATAGTTTGGCACTTTCTTATAAAACTACATATACAGTTACCACAAAACTCAGCAATTACACTATTGGGCATTTATCCCAAAGAAATGAAAACTTGTATTCATACAAAAACCTGCATATGAATATTCATAGCAACTTTATTCTTAATAGCCCCAAACTGGAAACAACCCAAGTGTTCTTCAGTGGGTGGATGATTAAACAAATTCCAATGAGTCCATGCTATAGAGTATCACTCAGCAATAGAAGGGGATGGACTATCAGTACCTGTAGCAACCTGGATGAATTTCAAGGACATTATGATTAATGAAAAAGCTGATCTCGAAGGCACTTATTTAACATTCTCAACATGATAAACTGGGGAAATGAAGAATAGATCAATGGTTGATATGGAACAGGGATTGACGTGGAACAGTGCTGCTACCTCTAAAGGGAGTTCCCTTATGATAAGGTGGTTATATCAATGTATACATTGGATCAAATTTCATCAAACTGTGCATATACCCACAAATGAATGCATGTGAAAACTGAGCAAGGTCTGTAGTTAACAGTATTGTAATAGCAATAATTTTCTAGTTTTGATATTATACTACAATTATATAAGATGTCACCATTGGGGAAGCTGGGTGAAATGTTCACAGGACTCTCTGCATTATTTTTGCAACTTCCTGTGAGTCTATAATTATTTTAAAATAAAAAGTTAAAAATATAATTTAAGTAAAAATACTGGAAAAGGTCAAGAAACAAAGAATAGTGAAATATTTCTCAGCTCATCCTTTTCAAAAATATTTATCAGAAAACTTCTGGAGATCATTTATAAATCAAATGACAGTTTGATAAACTGTCTCAAACTATAAAGGCTCAAACTACAAAGACATCTTGATGTATTTCCTTTCTAATGAACAGCAATGCAATGCTAATATACACCGATAAACATTGACTTTTACTTTGACAGTCCATTTCACAGGTTTCTATTCTCAAGCTCCCAGAAAAATGGAGAAAGCCAAATTAACATAGCATAATTTGAGTTTCTTTATATCAATATTGCTTCAAAATAGTGATTAGTATGGTCTAGGAATACCTCACATATTAATCCTGGCTGAGTTTGCACGAGGGCTCCTGCCCTGCCACCAGAAACTTCATGGTCCCTTTAGGATGTCTTCTTGTCATCTATGTTATAGTGATATGGATGTTACCTTCATGAGAAGTAGAGAAAGTTCTTTCACTGAAAGCTTAGCAGTGTCCAATTTCAAATATACATTTGCATTTCAAAGTACTGAAAAATGGGACTGAGTATTTTGTTTTGACTGTCAAAATGGTTGAGTGAGTAAGTTTATTTTGAACTTTAAATCAGTTCAGTCACGTGTGGAAATGACACAGTTGTATAACATTGTACTACTAACTAAATCGTCTGGAACCACTTTGTATAAACAAGGCCTGAAAAAGAGTAGCAGGATTAAATTCAAGTTTTATGACTTCAACATCCTCAACAAAAATAAGTAAGTACAGGGCCAGTACCTACCATGGAGGTAGCAATTCTTAAGCTAGGGTAACAGATAAAATGTGTTCATAGCTTTGGTACCTTAAATCCACATAGCAGCCAGCTCACTGTTTGTTTGTTTGTTTTACCTCTTTTTTTTTCTTTTTATGTTTTTAAGCCATGAAACTGGATTGTCTTCTTAGGAAAATACAATGTTTTTTGTTTGTTTGTTTGTTTTCCAATGTACTTAATTGAGGCATGTGATTAAAGAAAAAAAGTTAAAAAGTATTTTTTTTCTCTTGGAATTAGATTTGCTGTAATTCTTCCCAGTATTATGTTATGCTTTGTTCTATTCTCTAGGGTTAGACTTCAAGAACCCTATTTATAGATCATGTTTTTAAGTGCTTTGCAAACAGACCCCATAATGACTGATTACCAAGAAAGGCTTCAATGGCCAGTTTATTTAGGGTGGATTACATAGAATCTTCTAAGAGTGTTGCTTTTTAAAATAAAAGTATATGACGTGAAGAGGTATCTGTATGATTAAACAAATTTATCTGAATTTAATTTGATTAGGTTATATGTAGAGTATAAAAATTACTTAGAAACTTTTTTGTCTGTATACAAATGAACAAATTGAGAATTTATTGAACAATCAAGGAGATTTGTGTCCATTCCTGACTCCACTAAGTCATTTATAATAGCACTAGGCAAGTTTGAAAGCTATCATGGCTTGTTTTAGGAATATTATAAATTCACTAATCAGAAACCTCAAATTATCTCTTCGAGTGAATAGTTAAAAATTACTATGTTTCAGAGATTGAATTACTTCAAAAGGTTGAAATAGGATTTATGTGAAAAATAAAATACTTATTTCTGGAAACCAGTACCCAGCAAGGGTTCTAATCTCTTTAGTTTATGTTGAAATGTAGTTGGGAGTGGGACCATTGTAATTCAGGAAGAGCTTTCTGGTAAACAGATCTTCAACACTGTCCTAGTCCTGCTGTGTTTCCAACAGCACCTGGGTTCTCTTAGGGCTGGAGAGGTGTACCCACTTCAAGAGAAGACTTTCCTAAGAATTTGCTTCAGTTTTTTCTTTTAGAGTTTTTCCAGTGATCACTGATAATGGGTACTGTAATGACAGGCTTTGATATTTTAGAACAAGGCAGATTTGGAAACTTTGTAGGAATTTTTCATTAGTTATTAATGGGTAAATTTTCAATAAATACCCATTTTAAGTGGAGCAAAACTATATTGTTGGTGTCATCCAGAAGCAATAAAGAATAGGGAAGAATCTTTGCCGTAAAACAAAGATATCTGCAATATTTTGTTTCAGTGTTTTACATCATTTCTAATGAAGACAAATGAACAAGCAACACAAAACACTTGCAGAGTTATTTGCAGTCATATGTAAACTATACTCTAAAAGTACTGACAACTTCTGTTTATAATTAAGGCAAAATTAGCTCTGTATTAATACTATCATGTACATTTGCAAAAAGGTATTTCCACATAAAACTTAGCTCCTGGATTGCCTTTCCAGATTTCATTTGAATATTTCATACTAAGTAACTTAGTTTTTAAGCTTAAAAATTCTTAATATTGCTTAGCTTTCAAGAATTATGTTTTGAAAAGTATAAATGTTTATAATCTCATTTAAGAGAGGGAAAACTAATGTTGTGGATCCTTATTTTTCTGCTGATAGAAATTAATTCATATTATTCATTTCAGATTAAATTGGCATTCTCTGTGCTAGTCCCAGATATTTATGATTAAAATCAGCTCGATGACACAATGAACTATTTTTTTCTGCACTTTGAACCAACTCCTCTCAGCATTCAAACTTACTCATTATTTTTATTTAATTAGGCCTAACTCACATTGGAGAGATACCTGAAGCAAGGTGATTTCCCTAATAGCTATGCAATCACAATAGCTCACAGACTTTGCAATAATATAATTATTCAAGATTGAATCATCAGAAGAATTAAAAAATAGTTATCCTTAACTATAGGACAAAAGTGTGGTCATAAATAGAAAACTATCATCATTTAAATGGCATCAGTATGTAGTATTAGTAATCAATAGTATAATGTTTCTAGATGTGAATTTTATGTACTTATTTGTGGAAAATTATTAAATTAATTTTTATATGGAAACCAGTGACTGACTACATTAGAAATTTGGCTGTATTCTATACATGTAAGTGCAAAGTTTTATGCTTCCTAAAACAAAAAATACCTAGGAATTTTTGCATATGATTACATAGCAATATTTTATAAAACTAGGGTAAAGTCACTTCCCAGGACAACTCCTTTGTTTTTTTTTTTTTTTTTTAAGATTTATTTATTCATTTGAGAGAGGGAGCACGTGAGTGGGGGAGGAGCAGAGGGAAAGAGAAACTCAAGCAGACTCCTCACTGAGTGCGGAGTCCGACTGAGGGCTGGATCTCAGAACCTTGAGATCACGACCTGATCTGAAACCAAGAGTCAGATGCTTAACTGACTGTACCACCCAGGCGCCCCTGGACAACTCCTTATCTTAAAAACAAATTATTTTATATGATGGTTTTACTCTGACTTGTCTATTGCAGTGAGAAAACTATTTTTGTGGCAATGTGCACATTTAGCAAACTAGACATGAGAAACTGTTTGTGGGTTTTTTTGAGGGGGAAGGATTAGATAGAGCCAAGTCGTCTTCTTTTTTTTTTTAAACAACGTTATTGACTAAATACTTCCATGCCCTTGGGGACATATTCATACTTAATTTCTTTCAGCAAAACAGGGAAAGAAAAGAAAACCAAGCTGCCAAAGGCAGTATTAAAGAAAATGACTTAGAAAATTGTTTTTAGGCATGCCTATCTGCTTTCATCTAAACTAGATGGTTTACTGTAAAATTGGGTAATTGTTGGATTAATCGGACTATGATCTAAATAAAAAGATGTTTTAAATTATTTTCTTTGTTTATAAAATAAGTACTTTTGATAAGTTTCTTTCAAGTGACCTTAAAACTCATTAAAAGTAATATTCAAATTTACACAGCTACTTTTCATTAGTTATTAGATTCTGGTTAACACCCTTGATCACGCCTTTTTTTTTTTTTTCAGAGAGAGAGAGAGAGAGAGAGAGAGAGAGAATGGGGGAGGGGCAGAGGGAGACAGAGAGAGAGAGAATCTTGAGGCTGGGCATGGAGCCTGACATGGGCTTGATCTCATGACCCTGAGATCTGTGACCTGAGCGGAAATCAAGAGTCAGATGCTAAACCAACTGAACCAGCCAGGCGCCCCCCGCTTGATCACACTTCTTAAAAAGCAATGTATGAGTCAGATTCCCAATAGGAAAAGATGGCACATTCAAATTGGGATCATTTAGGGAGAATTTATATGTAGAGAGATTAATTACCAAGTTATAGGTAGGGTATCCTGGACCATAAAGAGAAGGGGCAGAAACCCTTGGTTAGAAGCTGCAGAGGTGTTTCTACCTCTAGGCCTGGAGAGGAAGCAGAGGAGAAAAAGTCCCATACAGCAAGCTGCTTGGAGAGGGGCAATAACCTTCAGGCAAGAGACAGAGGCAGCCTCGGGTGACTGTAGCGGTGAGAGCCAGAGGAAAATAGCCTGCTCTTTTTCTCCTTTACCATTACCATCTATCTGATCTGTGACGGCTTCTACTGACCAAACCCATCCAGACTGACAAGAGGGCAAGGAAGTCTGTTGATGTAGCCCACTCAGGTCAACCTCCAGGGCAGAGAGCTGGTTGAATTGGGAGGGGCAAACCTAAGATATCTGGCAGAGTAATTACGAAAATTCATTAGAGAGACACTAGAGATCATCTAGAATGAGGACATGTGAGCCTCAGGGAGGGATTAAGCAACATACATTGTGTGACACACAGTCACTGTCGTGACACATTGTCAGTCAGCTGAGTCCACAACTCCAGCTCTGCATCCACTTTGCTCCGTAATTATGCCACACTCACCTCTTACAGAATGTGTGAAGTTATACCAGTTTGTATTGTTATCTTAGCAAAATTAATAAGATTTGAAATTTATTAACCTGGGGGGGGTGGGGTTTGCCCCTATTAGAAGAAATGTTTTAGAATAGTATTTCATCCCACAAAACTTATTTCAGTCCATACTATAATTTCCTGAAAATTACTTTCAAGGGCCAAACGTGTTATAGAAAATTGCTGTTTAATATGATTTGTCTTAAATCCTATAGTTGTGAGGGTAAGGTAAAAAGAGGAATTATAATAACTCTGACTATTGGAGTCTTTGCCAAAGAGCCTTAAAATTGGAACTCATTTTATTAAAATTGGAAGGAATAAAACTCTTAATATATTAAGAATTTCCATTCCCAAGATGAATTCTACTCTTCATTGTTGGAATATGGTTACTTTAACATTTTCAGCTGTTTTCTTGCCTTATTCTTTTCACTATTCTTTTACTACCATCTGGTCATATTAGACCAAGTAATTTCTCACTTGTTGAATGCACTTGTGTTATACCAGACATAAGGGTTGGAGATTATGGAACATCTCTTCAAGCTCTGCTCAGATTCTGGAAATGCTTGATCACAACGCTCATTCTGAAATTAAAGATCTTGCTCATGAACAGTAAGTTTTGTGCATGTCTCAGGCAAATGGTCTCCTTGCATTCCAGGTCTTCCTCCTTTCTCATAGAGCTTGAGTGGTTAGCAATTATGAGTAAACTCTTAAGCCAAAAATAGTTACATTTATGTAGCTTACTGCTAAGGTCTTTTTATATCTGTATCAAGGACTATAAATGGTTAATGTCAGCTGAGCTTTTCTGCTGCATGCATCTGTGATTATAATATTTAATTGAAAATACTGCATGTACCCAATTTACTTCACAAAGAAATACATTCTCTTGATTTTGTACTAGTGAGAAGCCCTTGTTAGGTTTGAATGCCTATAGAAAAAAAAAGGTTCCAGTCAAAAAAAAAAAAAGACTATTTAAATATAAATGCAACATGGGGTGCCTGGGTGGCTCAGTCCTTAAGTGTCTGCCTTCCACTCAGGTCATGATCCCAGGGTCCTGGGATCAAGCCCCGCATCAGGCTCCCTGCTCAGCGGGAAGCCTGCTTCTCCCTCTCCCTCTGCTTGTGTTCCCTCTCTCTCTCTCTCTCTGTCAAATAAAGAAAACAAAAATCTTAAAAAATATATAAATGCAACATTTTCTCTTTATTAGAAAACTATAATTAGTGAAAGAATATCCTAGCTTTGTAAATACTTTTACTGAATCTTTCAACATTTCTATTTATTTATTTATTTTTAATTTTTTTAAAAAGATTTTATTTATTTGAGAGAGAGCACGAGCAGGGTGGGAGGGGCAGAGGGAGAGGGAGAAACAGACTCCCCAGTGAGCAGGGAGCCCAACACAGGGCTCAATCCAAGGACCCTGGGATCATGTCCTGAGCCGAAGGCAGGCCCTTAACCAACTGAGCCACCCAGGTACCCCTCTTTCAACATTTCTGTTCATAGTTTCCTTTTATCAGGCAGTGTGATAAAACTTGTCACTTATTGTCAGAACATGTTAAAGAATTCAGCTTTTTGTGTTTGCTGTTAAAAAATGAATTTTAAAGATTTGAAGCATGATACAACCATCCACTAAGATAACTGCTAATTTTTAATGATTCCATAATATTTCACTAAGTACACTGAATATATTTTGCTTGATTATCTGCAGTTGAATATAACTTGCTCTCAACTATCACACTACAGATAGCACTGCAATGAAAATATCCTACACATAGCTTTTCCTATTATTTGAATCATCTACCAGAAGTGAGTTGATAGAATCAAAGGATGTGAACATTTTTGTTGCTTGTGATACATATTGTTAATAGATTTCCGAAAGGGTTTTAACTAGTTTATGTTAACCATTAGCAGTGTTCGGGAGTCCCTGGTTCCCTCCCACCTTCACTGGCATTAGTTCATCAATTTTTTTTTTTTTGTAATTTTTTTGGGCTGATAGGGATAACTTGTTTCATTTTGCATTATTTTATCACAAGGTTGAATATATGCATTTATTTTGCTTAATACCTGTTGTCAATTTTCTTGTCAATCTGAATGGGAGTTCTTTAATAAAATAAATACATTTATCTTTATTTGCTAAAGATATTTCTCTCAGGATATTGTTTTCCTTTTTAATTTTAATTAGCAACATGTTTTTCTTAAAGCTGAGAAATGCCACAGGTTTTGTGTTTTAGTTCCATTTTGTATAGAGGACACTGTAGTAGAAGTGGGCAGTTTCTGTAGGTTCTTAAGAGTGTGACAGTCTCAGGCTAAACAATAGCTTAGAACCTGTAAGTTCTAGTTCTAGAAGTCACCTAGCAATGTGAGATCATAACTCAGACATTTTTTAAGCTGCAAGTTATTTTATTAATTTCTTAATTTGTTCTACCTTAACTATTTAAATAGCAAAGTCTTTTTTAAATGCCAGCCTGTCTCCGTTGTATTAATGGTAGCCCAAGTAAGTTTTAGTTGTGTTTGTTTATTGAGAGAGAATAACATACCCCTAGAAGGCAGCCTGAAGGTAATTCAAGTGAACCCCACTTAAAAGGTGAAGTTTGAGTCAAGGACCAATTGTCTCCTGGTTAAACTGGAGGGTTAAACTATGGCAGTTGTTTTTAGTTTGAGTAAAGAAGGAGAGTCACTTGCCAGCTGCTGTGTCCCTCAAATAGACTGAGGTCCTTGAGGGCACAGGGCAGGTATTCGTGTTTATAACTCCTATGCCTAGCTGAGTGATCAGCACGAAGAAGACTGAGATGTAAGGAATACTTGAGTGAAATAATGAATTGTGGGGAGGAAGAGGCAGTTGGGGTTGAAAATATATTACTGAATGTCCTCAGAGGAAGAAAATGATAAATTAAAATTCTGAGATCTGATTTTTTAAAAAACGTTACTGAAAGTAACAACAATGTCTGCAAACACTTATCTGGACTCAGAACAGAAATGGAATTTTTTTTTTTTCCATTATCACTCATGTTTTTTAATGGAATGGTTAGTGAAATGAAATACATTAATTCATCAAAACCAGTGTTTTGAGGTAACTCAGTCTTACAGTTGTGTCCCCAACCAACAGAGCATGATAGTTTTTGCACATCCTCCTCAGTAGGCTGTCTCACTGGGCCTGGGAAGCTGTGCTGAGATAGGAAACCTGTGTGTTCTCTACCTTCACAGTATGAAGGAGACTGGTTCAGCAAACTGTGTTATGCAACCTAGTAACTTAGGTAATAGCACAAACATTTTGCTAAGATTTGAAAAAAAGAAAAGTAAAAGTAAAAAAAAAAGAAGAGAAACAAGGGAGAATTCAGGTACAAAATTACAGTGAATTCTAAGTCAGTGAGGGCTGCCTCAAAAGATAATAGCCTCCTATTATTGAACTTGGAGAATCTGCTTCAACAGCAGGGTTTCCTATTTGGAAGCCCATAGGAGAAGATAACTCCAATAAATAAATCTATATTGTTCTGTAATAAATGCCTTCTAGAACTTCCTTTTTAAGGAAATCAGATTTAAAAGCATTATTTTTTCTTAATCCCTTATTTTCTATGAGGCTTTGATCTTACCAGCTAGGTTTTGCCAACCATATTACATTTTAGAAACATAATTTCTGTGGTTGTTAAGAGATTAATGCATTGGAAAGACTGAAACAGTAGGTATTGTAAAAGACCAGAAAGGAAGGATATTGATTTTTTGGTTGGAAAAGATTTCAAGCAGGTTGAGCAGATCTTGAATTTGGCCTTGAAACAGAGTAAACTTTAGATTAAAAGAAAGAAGAATGTAAAGGATTGTAGTGAAAGACAACAGCATTAACAAGACTAGGGGGACAAGTGTGGAAAGGGAATTTCAAGTGGTCAGATAACTAGTTTTATGAAGTAATGACAAGTAATGAATTAATTGGTAAGGTGGGATCAGTGCATTGAGAACCTTTAATGTCATAATCTATGCTTTTCTGTTTTTCTATAACAAAGAGCAAGTTTTGTAGGGGTTTTTTTGGGTGTGGCAGGCGGGAGGGGCGGAGGTGTTAAGGATATGGTTTTCTTTTGATTTCAAAAACATTTTCCATTGTTTCAGAACTCTTCATAAGGACAGATGACAACTGGGGCTCCTGGGTGGCTCACTCGGTTAGGCGACCGCCCTCGGCTCAGGTCATGATCCCAGGGTCCTGGGATCGAGCCCCACATCGGGCTCCCTGCTAGGCGGGGAGCCTGTTTCTCCCTCTGCTACTCCCTCTCTCGCTGTCTCTCTGTCAATTAAATACATAAATAAAAAAAAAAAAAAAAAAAAGGACAGATGACAACTAACGATTTTATATATACCTTTATACATTTGCATGTTCTTTCCTAAAAAGTGAACTTTCTGGAGAGAACAGAGGCATTGGTACTGATATAATCTATTAATTTTCTGACCCTAAGAACCACTCTAGAATATGAGTAACAGAGACCAGTCAGTGCTTCTCTATTAAAATAGCAGAATAGGGCACCTGGGTGGCTCAGTCGTTAGGCGTCTGCCTTCGGCTCGGGTCATGATCCCGGGGTCCTGGGATCGAGCCCCGCATCAGGCTCCCTGCTCAGCGGGGAGTCTGCTTCACCCTCTCCCACTCCCCCTGCTTGTGTTCCCTCTCTCACTGTCTCTCTCTCTGTCAGATAAATAAATAAAATCTTAAAAAATAAAAAATAAAATAGCAGAATAGATCAACTTTCCTTGAGAGAAGACCTGTGTTACAAAGCAGTGTTTGTCTGACTTCTTGATTCTGCAGACTTTTATTTGACTCTGCTTGTTGTCTTTCACCAAAGGGCTGCAGCCTTTTTTATGGACCTCTCCTTGACCACCATTTTGTTCAGTATATAACAAAAACCTGGTATTTTAGTGCAGCTTACTGCTAGCTGGTTTATTTTGTCATTTGCTTCTGGAATGTAGCAATGTAGGCATACATCACGGAAAGAAACTTGACCAAAAGCACATGGAGAAAGTTCCACCTGTTACTTTTGTCAAGGGTTCATTATCCTCTTTGCATGATTGAAAATCGAAGTCACCTTTTGTGTCTGTGTGCTTTACACCCTTAGTTAAACCTGCTTGAATTTGAGAATTCTATTTCTGGAATTGCTCTTTATTTGCACATTACTGACAGACCTCATTTACTCATGTCAGGGAGGGATTGGGTAGTACTGGGTACCCCCAGCCCCACTCTCTCTGAGGGAGAAAATACCCCAGAGGTTCTGAGTAAGACAGCAACATGTTCGTTTGCTTTGTTGTCAGATTGGAAATGTCTTCGCCTTCAGTCCCTGAGGCCAGATTTCAGGTGTTTTCCCAAATGAACTTCTCATATGGAAAATAGTCAGTCCTCCCCTGAAAAATTTTTATCACCTAATAAATGGTTCAGATGGATACTGTCAGCACTAGGGTGGGCAGCTGGCTGAAAGGGGCATATGAGTGGCAGTTCATAGCAATAGGTTCTGTATTTTGGCTGTCAAGCTGAGATCCTAGATAAATGTGTTCTAACTCACTTAGGTTACCCCCCCACACCTGCTTTTTAAGGATATTCTTAGCATTTACTTATACCATGCCAAACTATAGTTTATTTAGAGTTAGCTGCTTTTTCTAGGGCAATTAACACATCAGATTAAAAGGGATCAACACTGAAACAGATGGAAAATGATTCCTGAGTGGGTAGGTCCAAGTGGATGCAGTTTCGTACCTGACCTGACTAAGATGTCTGACCTATTACTTCAAGGAATGTAGTAGCAGGTGTTGATATTTTTCCAGACATCAGTGTGGTCATGTTTGGTAGGATATGCTTAGTGCAGTGTGAAATTGACATTTGGGAGCTCCAGGTTGCCATTTACAGTGACTGGTTTCTATTGTTGAACTTTTTGCTTTTTTTACTTACAGGCCCACATAAGCTTTTAAAAATTGATTCTCAGTTTTAATTTGGTTCACACCTTTATTTCAGATGAGATTGTTTGAATTTGCCTGAATATCTTTATTTTTTAATGTAATATCTGTTGAGGAATACTTTCACTCTTTCCTGCATGTTTCTAAGTAAAAAGAAATTTTACATTTTGAAAGATCCATTAGTCAAGTTAGCTGTTTTCAATTAAGAATAGGCTTAATTCATCCCGGAGAAATACAGTCTCTTTCATTTAAAAAAGTATTATAAAGTTAAATGAGTTTAAGAATAACTATTTGCTGAATATCTAGCATGTCAACTCCCTTGTTACATAATGAACAAAACAAACATAGGGACCAACTTCAAAATGTTGGTACCTTATCAAGCCTGTCACAATTTCTTCTTTTATTGTAGAAGCCTCCTCAACTTGGAAATTTCACATAAGCAGATCAGAATTTAAGAGTACAGAGGATATTAAGATTCCTCCTAAAAATTTGTTTTATATGAAGCCCTTCATTGTTAGTCACCATAAAAGACGTCCCTATAAGGATGAAGCAAAACAGAAATAAGGAAAAGGGAATAATTATACTTAAGAATTTGAGTTGAACATTTTTCTTCTCAGCACTTATTAAAACTTTTTAACTTAATTTATAAAATTATAAAATTTAATTTAATTTATAAAATACTCTGTGTGCAAGACACTGTCTTAATATTATCTCGTATAAACCACATAACAACTGAGTGCTGTATTATTATCCCCAATCTACAGATGAAGAAATTTAGGTACAAAGAAATTAGGTTATTTGCAAAAGATACCACAGCTAGCAAAATGCAGAGCTGGGATTTAAAGCCAGATTGTGATTTAAAGCATGGCCTCTGGAGCCAGACTGTCTTAACCAGGTACTCTATGCTGCTCTTCTGTGTTTGTAAGTAAGAGATTGCATACCACTTTCCAGTGTTCTCCTATATCATGCATTTTATCACGCTTTACCAAAGTCACTATTATAAACATAACACGGTTATTTTGGTATTATTAGAAATATGAAGGACACATCTGAGATGTACCAGAGAATTATACATTGCATTAAAATTTAGAATCAAAGTTGCACTTTTCTGAGTTTTCTGGCCACATTTCTCCCATTTCCAACCATTCAAAGGTTTTTATATTGAATCAGAAATACTTGTTTAGTAATAATTTGATTTTTCCTCAGAGCTAGTTGTGACCCTATCACTTCCAGGGTCACTGATAAAGACATCTTAGAATCGTTATTGGCCAAAAAAAGAAGCCTTCACATATTTACAGTTTCAGTTTGCATTTGGCTGCTTTCTTTCTTACATATACTCTTTAGTATCTCATCACTGAAAAAACTTTTTCTCTAGAAGTGATAAAAATTAAAAGGGGTGGGTTATAATGAAAATAAAACTAGGACAGGAACTCACGTCAAGAGTTTAAGAATGTGCCTCTAAATTATACATATAACTTCAGTCAGTGTATTTACTATATTTATATATAAAGTATTTACTTATATATGTGTTTATTAGCAATGAAAAAGTGCAACAAGTTTTATAGAAAAATAAACTATTGATGTTTCAAAAACAAAAAAAAGCAAATTTTTAATATCTTTAAAAGACTTATGCTGCTGTTGCATATCCAACTCAGATGTGCTAAATGTAATCTTGTACAACTGCTAATTTATACTGTAGAACATCTCTCCAGTTGATAATTCTTATTTTAAACTGTGTAATAATTTGTTCATTTGTGAGTGGTTATAACAGGGTTAGAGAAAGATGTGTTTATAATTAGTGTTATGTGTCCTTAAGCTGCCATAACAAAATACCGCAGACTGGGTGGCTTTAATAACATTTATGTTCTCACATTTCTGGAGGCTAGAAGTCCAAGATCAAGGTACAAGAAGGGTTGGTTTCTGGCGAGGCTTCCGTTCCTGGTGTGTAGACAGCCTCCTCACTGTGTTTACACTTCTAGTGTCTCTTCCTCTTCTGATATGGACACCAGTCCTATCAGATTAGAGCCCCACTTTATGATCTTATTTAACCTTAATTACTATTTAAAGGCCCTATCTCCAAGTATAGTCATATGGGGGTCAAGCCTTCAGCATATGCATTTTGAGAGGACACAATTCAAAACAACATGTAACATCAGTAGGATGGGTGATCTGCCAGGTTCTACTAATCATATTTCTTAATTTTAGCATATTTTTCTTTAACCTAGCCCACTGAAATTGTGAGGTGTTTTGTAATCATCTCATATCTTTTAGATTTAGGGAAGGGGTATACTTTTGTGGTAGCTTTCAAAAATTTTTAAACTTGACCTACATATAGAAATACATTGTCCAGGGGGCACCTAGGTGGCTCAGTTGGTTAAGCGTCCAACTCTTGGTTTCAGCTCAGGTCATGATCTCGCGGTTGTGAGATCGAGCCCCACATCGGGCTCTGTGTTCAGTGCAGAGTCTGCTTCAGATTCTCTCTGCCTCTCCCTCTCATTCACTCTCTCTCTCTCAAATAAATAAATACAATCTTTAAAAACAAATAGATTGCCCAGCACAAACCAATTCATATGCACCCGCAATTACATATACCCATGTACTATATAACCGAAAAAAGAGTTTGTTACAAATCTCACCCTCTTATAAGCACTGCACCCTGATATTTTCTATTCTTTTCCATCCTTATATTCTGTTCTCTCATTTATTTTTTTTTAAATAGTGGTCATGACCCACTCAATTGTTATGATCCACTAAGTTGACTTATGGGTTGCTACCGAAAATTTGAAAAACTATATAAGAAGTAAAAACTCTTGTGTGACCAGTATTCTCTCAAATGGTGGCATGTTGTTGAGTGTGCATTCCTAGTAACTTACTTAGCATATAACTACATAGTATATTTTTAACAGAGAGTTTGGCTATGCCATTGTCGATCACTCCCAAGTACCCAGTGGCTAAAAGAATTCACTAGAAAGTATAACCTTTCTTTTAGAGGGTAACCTAGTTTCTTCCAAATCTTCAAATAAGAGAGCCAGAAGCTTGCTGCATTGGTGCTGTTAGCCCCCTTGAGCGAGAATCTCATAAGGATCAGGTGTAAATGCACAGTGCTAGAAGCCATTTAACAAATATCTTGATATACTCATCATCATCAACCATCTGTACCCCTTTTACATTAATTGGAGATACTGTTCTATTCAAGGTCCTTTCAGAAAATAGAAACCATTCTAAGTATTTTATACAGGGATAATTTAATACAAGGTATTAGTTGCATGGGTGGTAAAAGCTCTAGAAGCCAAACAACGGGGTGGTGACTTGTCCCAGAGAACAGGAACAGCAGGAAGTTGCTGGGAGGAGGCCATGTTACTGGAACCCAGGAGCTGGGGTCACCTGGCAAAAGCTGGAACCGTGGAAAGAGGGATTGCCTGGGTGAGTTAAAGCCCCAGAGACTCAGCTGCTGCTAGAGACACTACCAAAAGCAGAGAAGGGGGAAGAGAAATATTCGGGCTTCTCTCTTCCTCGTACCATCCGGTCTTCGGCAAATGCCATTCATAGGTTAAAATTGCTGGAGGCCAGAGAGCAAGTGAAAGAGAAATATAGTTCCCTACCATACAGATCAGAGCTGAGAGAGAGAGAGAGAGAGAGAGAGAGGGAATGGATCTCAGGCAAAATAAGAAATGATTGACACAGATACTAAGACTTATCTGTTTATTCTTATTTGGTTAATTTCATTTTATTTCTGATACCCACGTAATGATTCACTGTTGTAAATCACATTCATGCCTATAGATTCATAGCTTGAGTTTTAGGTTTTTAGAAAACCTACCTTTCTCTCTCATGTTCTCATTGAATGGATGTGCCATGATTTATTTAACTGTTTTTTTCTTGTTGAAAATTTGATATTTTGCTACTATAAATTACTCTGCAGTGACTATGTTCATGCATATGCCCTTTCTTCCATATTGTTTTAACTATTATTTTAAAAGTTATATACCCAGAAGATGGATTACTGTGCTGAAAGCACAAACAGATTTATGGCTCTTCTTATTTATTTCTAGTTTGCTTTTCTACAGCATTGTTCCAGTGTATCAGCATCCACGTACAATAGACCCAATTTTAGTGACTTGTCTACATTGGAATAGTGTCATTAAAAAATCTTGATGCCCAATTTAGTTGGTGATTAATGGCACTGGGTTTCAGTTGTTGACTCTGATTATTAGGATGTTGAATATACTTTTCACACGTGTATTAACTAGAGGCATTTATTCTTGCATATTCTTCTAACAAGCTTTCTTAGACTTGGAGTGAAGAAGCCAGAAAACAATTTAACATGAAAAAAACAAAACAAAAGCTACAATCCTTGTTTCCATCCTTAGGTCATGTAGCCTAGGTGGTGGACTACAATAAAACATTCTGAAAGGTCCTTTAAAGACTCTTTCCTAAAGCATCCAGCCTGACTGGTTCCCATTGCAGTTCACAATTATGGCATCCTTTGTCTATTTTCTTTATCCTTAGGACTGGGGATTGGGAATTGGTCCCTCTTTCAAAAACCAAGCAGTTAATTGCTTAAAGTGTATTTTTCTGTTTTACAGACACTTGGACACATTACTAAGCTCAGAGAAAATGATCAAAGTTTTCCTTTTTCATGAGAGCATTTTATAGTTCTTTACCCTTTTCTCTTAATTTTAAAACATATTTATTCAAAAATGAAAACAATTTAAGTGTTTTGACAGGAAATAGCATAATAGTTTTTATATGCTTAAATCTGTATCTAATATTTTTTTACGTAGTATGGGCTCTTGATTTATTATGGTTTTGAAAATTAGTTCTGTAAAATTATTATGTAGGTATGCAAGTTTTCTTCTAGATTTAGGACGGATCTTAGAGACCTACTTTTATTCTTCATACATTCACTAACATGGGAAAACACCTTAAGAGTTTTAAAAGAAAAATAAAACATTTTTCTTATACTCAGGGTTTACAACAATAAAAAGCTTAATCGATCTCTTTGCACATGTTTTAATTTCTTCCCTTTGAAAGCATTAGACACCATACTTTAAATTCACAATAATTATTTAATTAGAGCTCATAAAATATATAATGTGGCTGGCTAAGGATATGCTGATTTTTACCTAAATGTTAACATGGTTGAGATTTATTTCCTACTATTGGCTGTCACAGAATATTATTTATGACTTGTCCTTCTGTTGAGGAAATTATTAAGGATTTATATTGTGCTCATATAATCTATTCTGTAAAACAAGTACAGAGCAAAAAGCATGAAGGATAAGTATACACATATTTTCTAAAATGTTTTAGTTTAAATGAAATTATTTTACATTTACTAAATACATTTGGAGAGGATTTACACCAACTAATTAAAAATCAGTTTGTTTAAATATTAATAAACACAATTCAGTATCAATCTTTCCTATTTAACTTAAGAAATAAGAAATTATTTTTTAAAATACACTATACATAGCCAGTTGTCACTCCCTGCCATGAGGATGAAGAGCCATCATAAGTCCAGGCCCACAGAGGGGGTAGACTTTGTGAACTAATGGTCCTTTGATAATGAAGGAAGCAGCCAGGAATGGATGAGTGAAATTAACAAGCCGTCCCTGGCCACACTTTACAAATCCACAATTGGAACGTGCAGTTTGTGATCGGTTGCAGACTCAGACTTCCACCATCTCCCTGTCCTCCCCAGATTGTATTGTATTTTTTTTAATTTTTATTTTTTTTAAAGATTTTATTTATTTGACAGAGAGAGACACAGCGAGAGAGAGAGAGCACAAGTAGGGGGAGTGGGAGAGGGAGAAGCAGACTCCCCACTGAGCAGGGAGCCCAATGTGGGGCTCGATCCCAGGACCCTGGGACCATGACCTGCGCCGAAGGCAGACGCTTAACAACTGAGCCACCCAGGCACCCCACCCCAGATTGTATTTTAAATTGCTATTTTCAGATCCTTGAAGGTCCCATATGATTTTTTTGCCACTGTGCCTTTGCAGCTGCTGCTTTGTCTTCTTAAAACCCCCAGAATTGTTATTAATTCTTCATGCCAAATTTTTAATAATCGCTATCTTTGGTGAATTTTATAGCTGATTCCCTCATTGTTTGTGTGTTTGGTTGGTTGGTTTTTCAGATTTTCTACCATTGATTTGTATATGTAACTTTTACAATCAGAAAACAGATTTTGTTTGTTTATACCCATCATCTATATTTTTACAGAGCATAATAGAGATTTCCAGAAGAGAAAAGCTTATAAAAAGTGCATTTTAACTTAACCTCAGAGTAGCAAATTGAGTAGAATATGAAGCTCAGGCAGGTCTTAAAAGTTCAGTGCATGTATATCTGTTATTTCTCTGTGCTATTTCTTATATTTTTCTTGTACACAGCCTTTATGCTGAGTACATTCTATTTTAGCATTTCCACACATAGTACCTTGCGGAGAATTTTGCTTGACAAAAATTAACCATCTGCCACTGCTGATTTTAAATTTTATTTATCTTGTTTCAGTTTCTTCATCTCTAGGATAAAGAAATTTTGTTGGATGATCTTTATGGGGCCATCCATCTCTGATATGCTACAGTGTGATTTAGGATATTGCTTTATAACTGCTTCCTAATCTCCATTCTCTACTTCCCTCCAGCCCACTCTAAAATTGTTACCAGATTAATCTTCATGATGTAGAAGTAATCAAATCTAATTCTTCTGGAATGGGAAATACTAAAATGTTAGTAGCTTTCTTCATGCATTGGGATTATTGTGGATTATCACTTATTAAAAGCCTACTAAATACTTGTTAAACAAAAAAACGTCTGGTACATTCTTAAACTTTCTTAGAACTAGGGATACTGAATTGATTCCAAATTTATGCATCTCACACTAGTGGGGAAGTTCAAATCCTATAATTTTGTATTTAACCTTCTTAGCTAATATGTGTACATGTATCTTCTAATGTTAATTTCCCTCATGCAGAATATGGATCTTCCAAGCAGAACTAGTTTTTTATTTCTCATGTTCATTCCCAGAATTCCCAACACTTCTCCATCACTGCCAGTTTGCAGTTACTTTCCTCCCTTTCTCAGATATCTATTTATCTTTCAATACTCAGCTGTTACCTAAAAATTTTTACTCAACTCTCTCCCTCACTTTGTATGGCAAATTACTTTTCCACCTTGCACTATAATTTATTTAGGTGCGTATGTCACTCTCCATTAGACTGTCCTCTATTAGACTGTCACTCTTGAAGGCAGGAAGTAGTTTAAAAGCATAGGCTTTAGAGTCAGACCGCACACGATCATTTACCAGTTATGCCTACTTAGACAAGTTACCTGTTTTCTCTAAGGCTTAGTTTCCTTATCTGCAAAAGGAAGATGTCAGTAATGACTTCTTTACAGAGTGACTTTAAGACTTAAATGAGATAATGTTTATGAAGTACTTAGTACCTTGCTTGGCACGTTGATCAGTGTCCAGTAAATTTGATGCATTCTTAATAACATTATTGTTTTATTATATAATTAAAATTACATTAATAATCCCTCCTTCTAACCTGTGACCTTTTGCAAATAACTTACTACCCATGTAGTAAGTTTTTAATACATATATTTTTTAAAAAATTAATAAATGTTGAATAAAGGACTATAGAAACTCAGAGTGATTTCATTCTGATCATGGGATTGAGGAAGACTTGGTTGTAGCTGGCATTTAAATTTTCATAGCTGAGGTATGATTTTGACAGAAATGAGCAAGAGAGGGGCATTTGAAACCAGGAGAATAGCATGCAATTTCAGAGAGAAGTGCTGTCTTAGCTAAACATTAATAATAAACCTACTTCATAGGGTTTTTTTTGTTTTGTTTTGTTTTTTTGGAGAATAAGTGCATTTAAAGTACTGGCATAGTAAGAATACTATAAACATTAGTTATTGTAACAACTCATACATAGACTGTAAAATAACGGGAAAAACTCGTGTGTATGTGTGTGTGTGTGTGTGTGTGTGTGTGCGCGCGTGTGTGGGCACTGCCTGTGACATATATTCTTCCATGTCAGCTTGAAGGACCTCTGTATGGCAACATTTCCTTCATGTTGTTTGCAATACCTGTTAGAAAGTAACAAGATAGCGTTTATTTAAAAATACTGTTTATTTCAGCTACATATTATTCTTCCTGTTCCTTTGAATTAGTGAGACAGTACTTTGCAAATGGTTTTCAAATTATCAGCTGTTAGGGATTATCATACCATTGTTTCTCATTGGTTTAGCTAAATTCGAGAGAAAACGATTTAAGTGAAAGCTTACAACAGCTGCAACTGCTTGATATGTAAAACAACCAAAGGATATATATTATGTAAGTCCATGGTCACTTTTTTTTTAATTAAATGCAAGTCTTGAATTATAGTATTTTCTATAGCAATGTAACTAAGATTTTTTTTGTCATATTCTCTTTAAACTTTTTATTTTGCTATACTTTTCAGACTTAGAAAACTTGTAAAAATAGTACTAAGAATTCTCATATACCCTTTACCCAATGTTAACGTTTTACCATATTTATTTATTTCCTCCTGCCCACCCCTTTCCTCTTCCCTCCCTCATTTTCTCTTGACTGTTGAGATAGTTGCAGACATGATGCCCATTATTTGCCCCTGAATATGTTAGGCGTGTGTTTCCTAAAAACAAGAAAAAAACAAGGACATTGTCTTAAATAACAGAAAAAATAATTATCAAAATTATGAAGTTAACATTGATACAATACTACAGGCCTTATTCAGATTTTGCCATTTGTCCTAATAATGACCTTGATAGCAAGAGAAAAATCCCGTATTATGGATTACATTTAGTTGTCATATCTCTCTCTCTCCTCAGTCTTTGTCTTTCTTGACCTTGACATTTTTGAAGAACATAGGCCAGTTACTTTGAAGAATGTCCCTCAATTTGGATTTGTCTGATGTTTTTTAATGATTAGATTCAGGCAATGTATTTTGAGCAGGAATATTACAGAAGTGATATTATTCTCTTCTCAGGGCATTATGTCAAGAGGACAACAAAAATCTTAACAGATGAGTATTAGTTTGGAAAAGAAACACTATTATAATTCTTTTAGAATATTTGCCAATTTATATTTCTCAGGTCTTTTATTTTTATTTTATGTTTTTCACTTTTCAGGCTATCAGTAAAATATTCAGTAAGGAAAGCACTTTCTCTGCAGTGTTCTCTGTCAAATTATTGCAGTTTATCAATATATTTATTGTTAAATGAAGATAAATATAGAAAGAGACTCTTTAGTAAGAGATTTAGTATTTGTGCCAGTAAATGATGACATGGGTTTGATATGAAACAGAGCATTATAGCACTTTTTTTCTTTGTTTTTGATGGATATAAACGAAGAGCTTGAAGTAAGTAATTGGTTTGAGAGATGTACTTGTGCCAAATTTGCCACCAAAGTCTGAGACCACTGAAAAAGAAAAAAAATCGAGGCATTTCCTATTAACATTAATTTAGTATTGGTTAGCTTTTCAGACATTGAAGGGAAGTTGTTTTCTGTTAGGTCAGAATTAATTTTAAATCAGCAGTACTCTTTATATAGATAAATACATAATACTCAGACTTTAAACCTGATCTTTCTTTTTTACTTATTTTCCCGTCTACAGAGAAAAAAGTACTGCCTGAATACAAAACCTGCTGCACAGATGTTGTTTCATATTGTTCCTTGCAAACAAATACATGTTAATAATAATGAATAATCAACCTTGCTTAACAAGAAGAGCAGCACAAAATGTGTTTCTACCATTTCCCATGATGGATAGACTCTGGGGTGCTTCAAAGATGGTCTCCTCACCACATTGGTGGCCCATAGCTTATTAACAGCAACCTGCTCCAAATGATGAAGTGTGAAATTGATGAGCCCCACAGGGAATTTGATCTGAGCTTTCCAGGCTGTCTTACAATATTCAGTTGCTGTGTTCATTGGCTCACTTGTTTCCCTACGGCCTCTCTTCATGGTGCTCTGGAAATTTTTTCCTGGCTAAGTTAACATATGTGCTACTGTATCTGGCTAGCAACCAGATTGCTAGGATCAAGCTTCTAGGAAATTTTACTAGGTTCTGTTCCCCAGCTGGTAACAGGAAGTCTGAGCCTCATAAAAGCTGACTGGACAGGGACAAATGGATGAAATATTTGAGTGGGCCATTATGAGAGAGCATAACATTATGAGAGACCAAGAAAGATCAAAGGAGAAAATGTACTGTTACCACCTCCAACCCTTTTTTCAAAGCTTTTACAAATTAGTTTGTTAGTGATTCATACAGTTAACACAAGTCTGAACAGTTTGAGAAGGATTAATTTGTAATTTTCATTGACTTATGAAATTGGTCAATTAGCTGAATTACACATAGATAAATTTGGCAGTCTAAAAGTACAGTATATATTGTTAAAATTCATTTCAGAAATTTTTATTTCTAGAATTATTTTCCTTATGGTTTATTTGAAAAGTCAAGATATTCTTATGTTCCTGTAGTATCAGTAGAAAAATTCCAGGGAGGCAGGACAGAGGCATGCAAATATAAACTTAGTTTTTAAGCAGGCGTAAATGTAAAGCCATCTCTTAGCTGTACAATCCCATGCAAATTAGCTAATCTCTCCAAGCCTTAGATTTCTCAGCTCAGAGAATTACGCTATTTATTTACCTCCCATCATTAAGAAAAATAATATGTAAACTATCTTGCACAGTGCCTAGCTTTACTTTCTCCTCTCACCCAGTACTGTGATATTTCGGTTGAGACGTAGAGAATGGAAAAGAAATGTTAGCACTACCTGGTATTGTATTTTATCATGAGATCTTGTTTTTCTTTGAACTTCTGAAATTTAGTTTTTCTTCCTTTTGAAACAAAAATGGCTCTGTGGATCTATTCACATTCTTAGGGAATATTCTGCAGCAGAAGAGAAGTTGAACAGGCGAGCAGGGAAAGGTGAAGATATTTCTACAGGTGAGGGAAGGAAGAATTAAAACATGAACATATATTTGGTAAGGTTTTGAAAGATGAAATCTAAATTTTCCAATTTTGGGGGGTCATTTATAACCCTGACTCTTAGTTTCTGAAACTGTTTATGTTTTGCTTTGTCAAAGATAATACAGGTGTGGGAGAAGCAGCTCTAAGTCAAAGTGAGCCTTTCACACAGCTGCCAGGGATTGCCTTCCAGAAAGGTGTGCAGCAGCTCAGTGGGGGGCAATTCACATTCTGAAGCCCAGAGACGCTTCCCAGCAGGAATTGTTTTTCAGTGAGATGCCTTGAAAGATGTTTTTGCTTCATTTAAATGCGCTGTCAGAATAAATATGCCACTTCTTGTACAGGGCTTGTACAAGGTCAGCAACCTCTCTAACTCTGATCGCCCCCGGCAGCACAAGCAGTGGTCATAGTTAGCCTTCACCAGCAGAGCAGTTGAGAGAAAAAGAAAGGAAGTGGAGAATATAAGGAGCAGGGGAAGAGAAAGAAAGGAAAAGGAGACAGGCAGAAACGTCACTCATGGCTTCTTAATACACGGGAATTATGATTGCTTCATAATTCTTAATAATCACCTCTGATCTTTTGTTTTAATAAATATACAAAGAACTTATTTCAGATTTTTCATTTCAAGTTATATGGAAAGAATTACTGAGTTTTTTGTGTATCTTGTATATAAAAAAAGGACCCTACCAATTTGGCTTACCCTCAAGTAATTTTTTTTTAATGTCAAAGTCATCTCGTCGTTAATAGCAACTGTGCCAGAACATAAATTCACCTTATTTGTACAGAGCACTTTTTACATTCTTTCCTTCTGTTTGAGATGGACAGTTTGTTCGAATTTTGACCTTTCTTGCTCTTAGAGGCATAAGTTTGGACTGATTTATTTGGATAAGATTGGATATTGCACCTGGTGTGGATAATACTAGATTACATCTTCAGGAAATTGAACTTTTCTTTTTACCCTTTAGAACAAACAGCTTTCTGAAATGAATATGTTAGGAACAGTGTTAGCTTTTTTTTTTTTTTAACTTTACTCTGTTGCAAAGAATCTTTTACTTTTACCAAAAAAAAAAAAAAAAGGTTTCCTATTGCTTTAGCAAGATGATGTATACATTTTCTGAGACTAAATTTCCTGGTCTGTTCTTGATAAAATTCAGTGGGTTTTGTTGTGGACGTGTATGCTTTAAAACTTTTTTTTACTTTAGTGTAAGTCAAACTTAATGGAAAATTGCAGAACTGGTGCAAAAACTCAAATTCAACAAGTTTCAGAAACTATTTGCTTTATTATTATGCTCACTTTCCCTCTCTCTTTCTTTCCTGCTCTGTATCTATGTGTGTGTGTGTGTGTGTGTGTGTGTGTGTGTGTGTGTGTTCAGATATATATATGTTGTTTTTCTTGAACCAGTTAAAGGGTCATTGTAGATGTTTTGTTCCTTTAGCCCTTATATTCTTTTACATAACCACAATATAATGATCAAAATCAGGAATTTTTACATTGATACTATACTATCTCCATAACATGCATTAAAATTTCATCAGTTTTTCCAATAATGTCTTTTACATTTATCTTTTTTATCTGGTTCAGGAATGCAATCCAGGATCATATCGTATTTAGTTTTCATGTTTCTTTAGTTTCCTTTAATCTAGAATGATTACTAGGATTTTCTTTGTCATTTATGACCTTGGTATTTTTTTGAAGAGACATTTTTGAAGAGTACAGGCAAGTTATTTTGAAGAATATTTCCATCACTATGTTTGTTTGACATTTTCTAATAATTAGACTCAGATTGAGATTTGGGGCAGGAATGCCACAGAAAAGGCACATGATGTCAGGTTATACCGTTATTGGTAATGGTGATGTTGGTTACCTGGTTAAGACGGCACATGCCAGGTTTCTCTGCTGTAAAGTTACTATTTTTCCCTTTGTGATTAATAATTTGAAGGGTAGTACTTTGAGACTATGTATTTTATTCCTCATCGCATTTCATTTAAATTCATTGATGATTCTTGCCTGAATCAATTGCTATTAATTAGTATAATGTTTACAAGATGGTGATTTTCTAACATTCATCATTCCTCTATATTTATTAATTGGAAAACTAAGGAATATACCTATTTCTTTATTATTCTCTTTATTTATATCAGTATGAATCCCTGGACTCTTATTTTTCAATGGGTTACATTCCATTATTATCATTATTGATTTTGATACTCAGGTTGTCCTATTTGGCCAGCAGGAGCCCCTTCCAACTGACTCCTACATCCTTTTGACATGTCCTCATCATTCTTGGAGTACTTCATTAATTTCTCTCACCATAGAGTGGTCCATAGGCCTAGATACTCATGACCCTGGATTATGAAAAGCCTTCTGAGATACAACACCAAAATCACAAGCAACAAAAGAAAGAATAGATAAATTAGATTTAATATTTAAAAACTTCTCTACTCCTGAGAGCATCATCAAAAAAAAAGATAACTACATAATGCTAGACATAATGAGATAATATTATTGCAAATAATATATCTGATAAGGGACTTGTATCCAGAATATATAAAGAGTTATTTTCTCAATAATCAAAAAGTCAAATAACCCAATTAAAAATGATCAAAGAAAAAATATAGACAAAGAATCTGAGTAGACATTTCTTCAAAGAAGATATATGGATGAACAATCAGCACATAAAAATATGTGCAACATCATTAGTCATTAGGGAAATGCAAATCAAAAGCACAATGAGATACCACTTTCCACCTAATATAATGGCTGCAAACAAACAAACAAAAACATAATAGCAAATGTTGGAGGGTACAGATGACCCTTGAACAACATGGGGAATTAAGAGCATGAATCCTCTGTGTGCCCTGCCACCCCACCCACGCAGTCAAAAATCCATGTATATTTTTTGGTTCCCCCAAAACTTTACTACTAATAGCCTTCTGTAGACTGGAAGCCTTACCAATAACATAAACAGTTGAGTAACACATTTGTTGTATGTGTATTATATAGTGTATTCTTACAATAAAGTAAGCTGGAGAAAAGAAAACGTTATTAAGAAAATCAAAAGGAAGGGAGCGCCTGGCTGGCGTAAATCAGTAGAGCATGCAACTCTTGATCTCGGGATTATAAGTTTGAGGCCCACGTTGGGTGTAGAGATTACTTAAAAATAAAATCTTTAAAAATTTTTTTAAAAAAAGAAAATGTAAAGGAAGAGAAAATACATTTATAGTATTGCTACATTTACTTTAAAAAAAAAGTCCACATATAAATGTGCCAGTGCAGAACAGCAACTCATGTTGTTCAGGGATCAACTGTGTATAAAGAAACTGGTATCCTACACTGCTGTTGGGAATGTAAATGGTGCAGCTACTCTGGTAAGCAGTTTGACAGTCCCTTGAAAGGGTAAACATGATCATATGACCCAGCAATTCCACTTATTTATACACCCAAGGGAAATGAAAACATATATTCATATGAAAACTTATACAATGAATGTTCATGTGTGTTTGATATGTGATATATGAATTAACAGTAATATATTTATGTTACTTATATATATTGAGAATTGGGAACGTGCTCAAAATATTTTTTTTTAAGATTTTATTTATTTATTTATATATTTGACACAGAGATAGAGCCAGAGAGTATAAGCAGGGGGAGTGGGAGAGGGAGAAGCAGGCCTCCCTTGGAGCAGGGAGCCGGATGCGGAACTCGATCTCAAGACCCTGGGATCATGACCTGAGCCGAAGTCAGACGCTTATCGAACTGAGCCATCCAGGCGCCCCTCATAATATTTTTTTACTGGTAAGGGATTAAGTGTTCAGAAGGGTTTGGAGAGCATGACCTTAGAGCGGTGGTTCTTATATTTTTGCATGCACCAGATTTAACAAGGATGTTTGTTAAAACACAGATTTCTGGGCCCCAACCTCAGCGTTTCTAGTTCAGTAGGCCTAGGATGGGGCCTGAAAATGTGCATTTAACCAATTTCCAGATGATACCAGTGCTGCTGGTCCAGGGGCCTGCTTTGAGAACTTCATTTGTTGTCTTTTGTTATGGTAAAGCTTACCTAGGAGGCTTGTTAAAGTATTTGTTTCCAGGACCCATCCCTAGACATTAAGAATCAGTAGGTCAGGGTTTGGCTGCAGATGTCGCACTGACAGGGACCACAGGTGATTCTGACTGAGCAGGCCTGAGGACCATCACTCTGTGAGAAACACTGCTCTGGGGCTCACAAAGCAGAGTGATGGGATGTGTGTGTCAGGCAGGGAGGAATAGCATTGTCCCTTGTGGGAACTGGGAAACTAGTCTTCACATACCCTCACAGCCTGGGAATAAAGTCAGAGTCAGGAAAATTCTCTTAAGATTTCCTCTTAAAGGACATTGAAAGAAACATGAATGAGTGAGAAGCATCCAATAATAAAATAGAAATATTTAGGAATTGGACTCAGACTTCCATTTTGCTTGTAAACACGTTTTCAGGATTATAGATATTATGTACAGTATCCTTTTTTGGTACCATTATTATGTATTAAAATCTAAACATTTAAAACTCTCTTTTTCATTAGGACATCATAATTTTTATATGCATTTATTGGCTAAAACATTGGCAAAATCAAAGGAGGAAAAATATTCATCCCTGGTCTCACTATAATTGTAAAACTTCTGAATTTCTTGACAGTGTTTGTTTGTTTATTTGTTTTTGTTTTTAAGGCAGAGTTGTATTGTTGTTTTTACTGATTTCTCGGTTTCTTTACTCTGTATTAGTGATGAAACTGTATATGCATTTTTATTTCCTTTTTCCCCTGAATTATTTATTTGTCATAAATTAATTCCCTGTGGTTTTATGAATACTTTATAAGCATAAGATATTGGATTATAGTTGTCCCACAATTTATTTTATATTTTTGATATTTAGGAGTAACAGTTCATACATTTTCATCAGATTCCATAGAACATCATAACTGGAAGTTGCCAAAGTTGATTTCAGCTTTCCCATTTTAGAGATGATTAAACTGACTTTCCCAAAGTCACAAGTTAGAAAGTGGTAGAGAAAGGGCTAAAACCCCCTTTTATTCCATGTGTTGTACTATTTTCTTTGGTACCTTAAAGCTGACTAGAAAGAGAGATTTAAATCTATCACTTTGCTAGTTATTTTCTATCTGTCCAATCTGATCTTTGTTTCTTTTTTCCCTTTTTTTCCTACCTGTTTTTGGATATTCTGAGTATTTTTTATGATTCCATTTTTATCTCCACTATTGACCTGATGGTTATATCCTACCTTTTAAAAAAATGTTAATAGTGGGGTGCCTGGGTGGCTCAGGGATTGAGCCCCATGTCAGGGCTCCCTGCTCAGCGGGGAGTCTGCTTCTCCCTCTCCCTCTGTTCCTTGCCCTCCTCACTCGTGTGCTCTCTCTCACAAATAAATAAATGAAATCTTAAAAAAATGTTAATTTCCCTAAGGTTTAAAATATACATCATATACATCTTTAGTTTATCACAGTCTACCTGCAAATACTATTTTTAGAAAGTGCTTTGGAGTAAAATAAAATCAGGCACATAACAGACACATAGTTTGAGTAAAATATATCTTGTTGACTTAGCATTTTGTACTTTGTTGACATTTATAATAATAAAATAAATATATTTCTTATGTAACAACTAATTTTTTTTTAAATGCAAAGGCTACCAAACCTGTTGTATTCCCAAATATGTCAAATTTCTGAAGTGGACAAATGTGAATTTTGGAATATTTAATTAGCCTTTATAGACATCCCATTGACAATGAATACTTTATAAGGACAACGTTTTCCAAGTTTTTCTTCTTAATAGCAGTGTTGCTAATAAAATAGACTCGGGGCCATAGCATATCCAGGGGCAAACGAACAAATATTGACTCTTACTTCAAAACTACCATGGATTTTTGGACTGTGAATTTTACCATAAGATCATGAAAGGGGCACCTGGGTGGCTCAGTTGTTGAGTGTCTGCCTTCCGCTCAGGTCATGATCCCAGGGTCCCGGGATCGAGTCCCGCGTTGGGCTCCCTGCTCGGTGGGGAGTCAGCTTCTCCCTCTCCTCCCCACTCTGCTCTCTCTCACTATCTCTGTTGCTATCTCTCTCTCTCTCAAATAAATAAATAAAATCTTAAAAAAAAAAGATCATGAAATTGGAGTTTGTATGTCTGTGTGATTTCTCTTTTTATGCATTTACTACCAACATTAATATTGTCTTTGAAACTTAGAGCTTCTAGAAAGGAACTCAAAAAATCATTAATCTAAACGTTTGTTTTTTTTTTTTAACAGAGAAGAAAATAGATTGTACCACTAGTTATTTATTGCTGTACCCCCAAAACTTAACTGGCTTATAACAACTAACATTTATTATCTCAGTTTCTGTGGTTCAGGAATCCTGGCAAAGCTTACTTGGGTCCTCTGGCTCAGAGCCTCTCGCAGGCCTGCAATTACTGTGTCAGCTAGGCTGTGGTCTCACCTCAAGCTTCATTTGGAGAGGTTTCTCTTCCAAGCCCATTTGCATATCTTCTGGCACGATTCATTTCTCAAGAACTGTTGGAATGGAGGGTCTTGAGTCCTCACTGGCTCATGGCTGGAAGCATCAGTTCCCATAGGCATCTTCATAGGGCAACTCACAGCATGGCAGCTGGTTTCCCTCAGAGTGAGCCAGAAAGAAAGCAAGCTAAAGCAGGAAATCAGTCTCTTTATGACTTAAACTTTGAAATATCCCATCACCTTCACTGTATTCTGTTCATTAGAAGTGGGTCACTAGTTTCAGCCCACAGTCCATGGGAGGCGATTACACAGAGGTGTGAATACCAGGAAGGGGGGATCATTGAGAGCCATCTTGGAAGCTGCCTAGCCCAGAGACAGAGAAGTGAAGTACCCAAAGTCATACATACAGTTTTTAGTGGCAAAGCATGGTCAGCTCTGATATTCATTTCTCAGCCCACTATGCTTTTACATTTTAGTTATGAAAAAGGAATTGATGACATGATAACCCTTTCTCTTTGAGAGGAGAGACTGCTTTTAATTCTCTCCAACCCATGAGATTATGTGTAATATTACAATAAGGGAAAGATGAAGAGAGGGAAGGCATAGCATACTATCGTTAGTGATTTTGCTTTCCTACTCAGTAGAAATCTGTGCCAAGTATAGAAGCAAATTTGTAAGGGAGAACTTAGAGATCTCCCAACTAAACTTCAAAACACCAGACCTGGATTTCTTAGTTGGGTGTGTCTATAATAACATTTTAAAAGAAAATGATAGATATGAATATTACTATGCTATACAAGTCCTTACATAAATTACAGTATGGTACAAATAAAGTATGTTGATGCTACGTGGAGGTGTTAATATGATTTTAAAATGTGAAAGACTTGGATCCAGTAGTGCTATTTGCCATCAAATACTGGGGAATAAATGTTCTAGAGTGGTAGGGGCTGGAGAGCAAGAGAGGACACACCCAATTGGTGGTTTGGAAAAAGGATGTACAAGGAAATAAGCAACATGAATTATCACCACTGCCTTCTTAATTTTATGTCCTTAGTGCACTTGTTGGTTCCGAAAGAAGTTATAAGAATCAATATCCAGTCATTCTTAATGTTTTATCACTATCATAAAGCGTGGCTCGCTAATATACATCCAGCAAAGAATGATTTGTTATGACTCTACTCAGGTTCCATTTTCTCATTTAGGAAAAGTGAGGTGATCTTTCTCATGGCCTAAAAAACAGTCCATGACAAAACTAGAAGACAGCCATTTCTCTGATACAGACTGCGAAGTCTGCTAAGAAAAAAAGAACTAGAAATGTTAAGATATACAACTATTTGGTTGTTGATGAGTAGAACATCTTTTTTAAAAAATGCTTTTAAATGCCCCCTCTTGTCATTGAGATGTCTCAGTGCAAAAGTTACTCTTTCAGAAGGCCATTCCCCGACCACCCTGTCTAAACCTGCTCCTGCCCCTACTACTGTCATTGTCAGGTTCTCCTGGGTAATTTTTTATAGGCTCATCTATTTTTTTAATTATTATCTCTCCTCTCTCCCCACGAGAATATATACACCTTGAGAAGAGGTACTTTTTCTTTCTCGTGTACTACTGGATTTCTAGAACTTTTAAGTTCCTGAAACATAATAGTTGTTTAATACTTATTTGTTGAATGAATAAGTAACTATCCCAAATACATAGAGCAAAAGAATCTAGATGTCAGAGCCTTGCACACTTTTAACCTTAGTGTGTCTGTAAGTTTTTTTCACAAGACCCTTAGACTAATGAAATGAATGTGGCAGGATTGATGGTTGAAACCTATGAACTATCTTATCTAGTAGTTGTGTGGTATCCAATAAATGTTCATACACCTGTGTTTCCTTTGGAAATTTAAAATACCCTACAATACCCCCTGTGAGTTTGCTATAGCTTCCTGGAGAACCATAATCTAAAATGGTTTATTATATGTTTTTAATGCCATAAACTGAAAGCCCGGATGTTCAGGGAAGAGGCTCAATCTCTTTGATGAAGTCATGAGGTACAGGGAGCAATCCAGCATCAGAATCATTAGCAGGTCAGGGTCAGAAGCATCGACCTGGAGGAATCAATCACAGTAAATACTTAAGAAGTTAGAATTAGGACATATTTAAAAATACTAGAGTAGAATCAGTACATGCAACAAAAACACTTCTGAGCTTTTTTTTTTTTTTCCCATTCAGCGACTGAGGAGCGCCTGCCTAGCACTTCATCTCCTAGAGGGTCTTCTCTTCCCTAACTCTTTATGGATATTTCACCCCAGATTGTTCAGCACCCCTGGTTCTGCACAAGACCTTGCTTTGGGGTGAGAATTAAGATAGAATGAAATTGTTTACAAAACATGAGAATTAAATAGCTTATATTTCTAAGCACACTGTAATACCAAGAGCTTTTCAAGATATTTTTTGCCTGTATTCAATTTTCAGGTTTTAATAAAATGTCAAATAAATATTCAGCTTTGTACTCCAAGCACTTTAAGCTATTTTTAGTTTCATTTCTTTCGCTTCTAACGGTTTCATTGCTGAAGTGTCTTTAAGGGTTATATTAGTATATATCTTAATAATTATATTACTTTACCTGTATTAACTTAAAGTTAATGTATATCTTAACTTTTCTAAGGATAAAATATGACTCATAAATATGTAGTATTTTAAAGATTCAACTGCATTGAGTCAAGACAAGTGAAATAATTTTAACTCTTTCCCAGAGTCAAGTTATAAATATATTTTGCTAGGAAAAAAAGAACTTCCAAAATTATAATTTTCAGACAGATGCACACTGGTGTGGTAGAAGGGGAGTTGTAGAAGACAGAAAATCCATGTCCTAGCTCAGCTCTGCTGCTTATTAGTGGCATAACCTTGGGCATGACTGTAAACTTGCATACTTTTTCTCATTTGCAAAACTTGAGGACAGTTTTCCTACCTTCACGGGATTATTTTAATAATTTTTAAAGTTTCCACTGTGTTATATAAATGACATAAAATATGCTTTTAGAAGCATTTGAGAAGTGACATTCTTTTCCACTTGCTTTGTAATTCAAGCTAGCCACATTATCTCAGGAACCTCAGTTTCACATCTATAAAATGGACTTGCTAATATTATTCTCATAGAACTATTGGAATAATAGTTGGGAATAATGCCTTGTAAACTGCAAAAGAGTAGGCTAGCATGAGTTGATTTTAGTATCAAAACTGTAGTCTTAAGTATCAGGTAGTATTAGCATGTCGAGCAGGATTTCCTTGCATTGAAAATGGACCAGATGACCCATAAGATCCCTTGTAAATCTCTTGTAAAACGATCTACATAAAATAGCATTATTTTTAGACTTATGAACTTTTACTGCTGGAAGGAAACTTAGAAATCATCTCCTTAAATGTCCTCTACATTATTCTGGCTTTAATGATGCTCAGTCCGGCAGCCAGTTTTATGTGCAAAGGCAAAACACTCATTCTGAAACTCAAAAAGCTTGTTTTTATGAATAAGAAGAGCCTACAGTTTTCATGGCATAAAGCTTTTTAATGTTGAGATCAATGGTGTAATAAAATCTGTAATCTTAATGTATATAAATCTAAATTAGAATTTGTTAAAATAGCCAAGCTTCTGATGAATATTTTTTTTGTAACAGCTTAAGAGCACTGCTAACTGATATGTATTAAATTCTTACCATATGTGAGGCTTTAGAATTGTTATCTCTTAACCCTCCTCTAATCAATCACTACCCATTAATTGGAGGTGAAACATCCCTAATCTGTAACAACCTATAATAATTAGGTGCTCACTAGTATATTTAGTATGTGCTAACACCAGACTGCTGTAATTTTAGCAAGACCTTAGTAAGGGCTGCTTATATTCTTTAAGCTTATTGACTAAGTGTTATCTCTGATCAAAATGTATTCAAGTGAGCAAATAGATTTTGAATGTTGTTTTCACTTGGGTCCTTGAGCATTCTTTTTTTTAGCCACCTGGTAGCTTGGTAAAATAGGTCAACAAAAGATGGAGAGAGGTTGAAAGGTAGCAGTTTTCCTCCACATATCTTTTTATACCTGGGAATTCAGAGCCCTTATCCTCAATTCCACTGTCTTTTAAGAAAATTTCTGAATGGTACCTCCATTGTCATCCTCTGGAAAACAAAGAAAAGGTAAGAGAATATAATAATACTTTGTTTGAAATGTTGCCTTGATTTCTTCTCTAAATGATAAATCAGTTGGATGCCAAGTGATTACTGACTACTTGGAAGAGTAACTGCTGAGTTACTGGAAAAGTAAATAACCAGAAAGCCTGAATGGTAAAAGCAAGAGATATTATTGTCAGTTAGTTCCTCTCAGCAGTACAATTCACTTTTACTTAAAATCATCAAAAATACCCATAAGAAAAATGAATAGTAAAAGTTAGCCACTCATGTGAGAAAAAAAAAAAAAGGAATGGGAGAAGGGGTAACTGTTGAAGAACAAAATGTATAAGAGACAAATTGACAATCAATATAAAGAACTCATTTCAGTTTTGACTCAAGTAAATCAATTGCAAAAGGATATTTTTGAGATAGCTGAGGAATTTGCACACAAACTGAGTATTAGATGATATTAAGAAATTATTACTAATTTTGTTGGGTGTGATATAATGATTATGTTAGAAAAAAGAAAGCCTTTATCTGTTAGAGATACATACTGAAATATTTAGAGGTGAAATAATATGACTGGGGTTTTCTTTAAGATTATCTCAGGGGAAATATTCAGATATGGGATAGATGGAAAAAGATTTGCAAAATAATGCTATTTATTGAAGCTGGGTGATAAGTAACATAGAATATCATTATACTATTCTCTCTGCTTTTGCATATTTTTTCAAATTCCCATATTAAATTTTTAAAAAATTAAGAGAGAAACAATGTTAGGCACTTTCAGGAAAATATTGATCATGGTTGTTGGTGATTATCAGCTGCAAAGTTAATTATGCCACTGGATGGTTTCAGAGTTAAAGAATCTTGCCTCAGATTTTCTACGGCATTCTGTTGTGGAAAATGTTTAGTTTTCTCTCTAACAGCCCCGTATTCTTGGTAGAGAGCAGAATCAAAATCCTGACTATCAACTCTGTATGAAAATGTCCTCCCATCTATTAAGTTTTCAAAAGCTATCTCTGTGTGTAATCTTTTTATCTTCAAGTTTAATATGTATAAAATAGAATAAAATAAAGAATAGACAAAATTACAGTTAACATGCAGAGAGAAAAGCAAGAACAGATGGGAATGCATGGTGAAAGGGAATTAAATTGCACAAGGTATCACTGACCAGAACCAAATGTAACTATATTATCGAGGGAGAAAATTCTCATGAAGGGGCTAATTTCATATGTAGAAAAATTATAGACACATGATAAAAAATATTGTGGAATGGGGCTCCTGGGTGGCTCAATCGTTAAGCGTCTGCCATCAGCTCAGGTCATGATCCCAGGGTCCTGGGATTGAGCCCCGTGTCGGGCTCCCTGCTCCACGGAGAGCCTGCTTCTCCCTTTCCCACTCCCTCTGCTTGTGTTTCCTCTCTCACTGTGTCTCTCTCTGTCAGATAAATAAATAAAATCTTAAAAAAATATATTGTGGAAGATATTACCCAAGATCTCCTTTGGTCAACTCAAAAATTAAGCCTCGCTGCTATTTTGCATTCTTCCCAAAGGAAATATTTCCTTTTCTAAAAAAATGTGTATTTCAGGTTTTATTTTAAAATTATGAAAGTGACATAATAACATACCAGAAAGCTTTTGAAAAGAGACATACTATACAAATCCAACACCTGGTATCATTTGTGTTTCACTCTTTCCAGTCTTTTTATTTGCATATGATGCAGTCATACAGATAGAATACATGGCCTGATTTTTTTCACATGAAGTTAATTAATTAGCATCTTCCGTATTTAAATCTTAAATCCTTTGCAATCTCCCAGACTCTCTGAAATGTATCTTTTGTTCATGAATACAGTAATAAAGACATTCTCAGAAGTCCTAATTATGCTTTGGGTCTTAAAGAATAATTGTTCATTGGTTTCTTAGTTCGCTTAAATATTATTTTATTAGGACTAACTCGGACACCCAATTCATATACAATATATTTGCTTAAAGTGGGTATGTGCATTAGCAAGAGCAACACAGAGAGAAGAACAAAAAAAAAAGAAGAAGAAGAAGGAGGAATTGGTGGAATTGGTCTCCATTTTGTACACCAAGTCTTGTGCTTTGACATGTTCACTTCTTAGGCTGATCTACAGTTAGAAAGTTTTCATTCCAATACTCTTACATGAGATAAACAACCTCTCTTGAATATATTACATTGTTCAAATGGCTTGCTTACCCAGAGATCTCACTGAAACCAGTGGTGTGATTCACAAGTCAGTGATCCACATTTGAGATTTGCCTCTGTCAGCTCTGGGTAAGAAGGTAAATTCTCCACAAAGGCAACCGCTCTCCTTTTTATGTTGAAGACAGCTGCCCATCTCATCTTTGGAGCATTACTTATTTGCAATTGTAAGAAGAACCCTGCTGAGCCACTAAAAATATTTAAGTAGTCATCGCTGCCAAAGAAGGTTCAAAAGAAGTAGGAATTGCAGTGGGAAAAATTAAAGACAAAATTGTTTGTCTTTTGATTCTAGGTTGGCTCAAACACATGACAGCTACAGCCCCCTTCCCCACCCCACTTATGGTTTTAAAGACATAGATTGTTTTCTCTTGATTACAATTTCTAAATGAAATATTCTTTTCTTAGCTTAACTTGCTAAACCCTCAGAAAAGAACTCTATGTACTGCATATTTGGCCACATTTCAAGTTTATATATCAGCCCCAATCGGAAACAACCTGTTGCATTAAAACAAGTCTCATGTCTCATGAGAATTGGATTGTACATAAATATGCCAAAATATAACTTCTTATATCTAGGGACACCATATAAAAGTTTTTTCTTCCCCTTCTCTGTAATAGACCTTTCACCTGAAAATTAGAATTTGCACCAAAGTTGTTCTCACCAAAATCAAAAGAAGTAAATATTCATACCTGACATTTCAAAAACATAATGACTCATTAGAATGGTGGTGTCCTTTTGCTCTGGTGGTGCCACATTTTCCTGTTGTTTCTAATGCCTCTTGGGAGTTCCTTCTAGATGTCTCTTGCTGGCTCCTTCCCTACAGGGTGATGTCCTTGGCCCTCTTTGCTTCTAATCCTTTCTCTCTTTTTTTCACTTCACAGCTTCAATTCATGAATCTCTCAAATCTGTATTTTCTTTTTTTCTTTTTTTTAAGATTTTAGTTTCAACCAGATCTTTGAACTCCGGACTGAATATCCAGTTGCCACATGGGATTTCTCACTGATCTCTACCGAAACCGCTCTTCTGACCCCTGACTCTCTAAATCCCTCTTCCTCCTGAGCCATACCAGAATCCTAGTGGTCAGGGCACAAGCTTTGTAGCCTGTCAAACCCAGGTTCGGTTTTGTCTCAACTACTTAGGTGTTTGATCCTGGACAAGGTGTGAGCCTATGAAAAATGAGACTTAATCCCAGCTACCTCATCAGATTGCTTTGAGATAATCCATAGAGCACACAACTCTTAGCATATGGTGAATACTAGAGAAGTGGTAACTGTTACCCTTGATTTCCCCCTTCCCTTCATTTCATTTTACTCCTATCCAACTAGTCACTAAATCTTACGGTTTTGTTGGTTTTTGAATTCTATCTTTCATATCCTTTCACACCCCAGATCCACTGTCACTACCTTGTTAAAGGCCACCGTCATGTTTCATATGGATTATTGCAACAGGCTGCTAATAGGTTTCTCTGCCTGTAGTCCATTCTCTACTTCACATTTAGAATGCTTCTTAAAAACACAAATTCAGATATATCTTTCTTCCACTTTAAGATTCTTCAATACTTTTCCATTGCCTTTAGATAAAGACCTACTTCCTTCCTGGTTTCTGCATATCACCCCTGTCTAACTCTCTCACCATTCCCCGACTCTCTCTGTGCTTTATAATAAGCTGTTTTTGGCTCCATTGCCCAAAACATTCTTTCTCCCCCTTCACCCTATGCTTGGTTTGATTCTCCTAGAAGCTCCCTTTGTTCTAGGTATTTTTGTTACCATAGTTCTAAGTACTATATATTTTAATTGTATGTTTACTTGTCAGTACTTTACCTTCTCCAAGACTGTAAGCACTGATCTGGGACAGTGTTTGTCTTATTGGTTAGGATCTTAATAAATACTGGAGGGGAAAAGTAAAGGAGGGAGGAGGATGGAGGGAAAAAACAACAAAATTCATTCTAATACATGCACTATTTGGGTGTTATTGAATTGAATTGAGTTGCAAATAAATCTTGCCTTGATTTTAAATTCAACTTCTACTTCACATTTACTCTTCCTAATATCATACCTATATTTTTACATGCACAGGGGTGGCACTTTGGAGTGCGCATCTTCTATCTCAAATCTCAGCACACTACATAATCTTGTTTCTCATTCTCCCCATCCCACCGGCCCAGCCAAAAAATGCCTCTTTTCCACAAGCCAGTAAAAGGGATTAATGGGTTTCTGGATATTTCTTATCTGTATAAATTATGTGAGTAGCATGAAGCCCACCCTGACAGAACTATGCTGTGCTCTTTTTGAAGTTGGATTAAGAGCTCACTAAGCAGGGTGTGCCCGTTAAATTATAATGTTGTAAAGCTTGAATCCTGGAAACACGTACTGTCGATATTTGGGGTTTTAATAGGATTAGCTCTACCATGAAAGAATTCGAGAACATATGTTATGTTCCTGTAAAACTGTGTTTGTGGGTTAATTTGGTATGAAAAGAGATGAGCTGCTTTCCCCTCTATGTCCAGAAAAGATTTGTTTGTTTATACTCTGGGGATTTGAGGAGTATACAGAAAATTAGCATCTCATAAGGTATTTTAATCCTTATTAATCTATATAACAATGTTTTTTTATTCATGTTCTTGAAATAAAACACTAAAAATTGTGATGTTCTGGAAAAGGCAAAACTATAGAGATCATAAAGAGATCTATGGTTGTCAAGAGGTGGGGAACCTCTTGGTGGGGGGAGGGTTGAACAGGTGGAACATAGAGGACTTTTAGAGGAGTGAAACTAGTCTGTATGTCCCTACAAGGGTGGATACACGTCATTATACATTTGTCAAAACACATAGATTGTACAACACCGAGGGTGAACTCTAATGTAAACTAGGGACTTCGGATGATAATGATGTGTCAATGTAGGTTCATCTGTTGTAACAAATGTGCCCTCTGGTGTGGGATGTTGATGGTTGAGAAGGTCATGCATGCGGAGGGGAAGAGGGTATATGGGAACTGTGTAGTTTCTGCTCAATTTTGCTGTGAACCTGAAACTACTCTAAAAAACAGAGCCTAGAAAAAACATACTCATTTTACTATCTTTAGTAAGTGTGTTTTTTCCTAAATTGTCCAAATGTTTAACAACTCTGTGCTCTATAGAATATATTCTATTGTTAAATATAGCCTCACCAGCAAAGTACATTCATATATGGAAATATTTTATGGGAATATTTCATATTTCCAGAATTTGAATTGGATTTTTCTTTTTATTTCACAATGGTTACTTTTGTTGTTGTTGTTGTTTAGTTTTTCTCCCTTTGTCTTTAATTTTCTTCCTTATATATTGTGGTTGTTTTTTACTTGATTTCTTGGATCAAATGCTTGTCATTTGTATTTCAATGCTTTTTATTTTCCAATAAACTTAGTTCAAATAAAGGCTCTAGGCTTCTTTCTGAGACCTGCTTTGGCTGTGCTATATTCATAAGTTTTGATATATAGTGTTCTCACTGTTAATTCATTTCTTAATAGGATGTGGTTCAGTTTTGAGTAATATTTTCATTCTAGAGTTATTTACGGATTATTTTAAATTTCTAGGTGCTTAGTGTTTGTTTTGGTGGCTTTATGACAGTTTTTATTGCATTTTGATCAGAAGTTCTAATCCAGTGCATGACCACTTTTGTAAAATATTCATTTAAAAATGTATATTCGGTCTATGCCAGACACAAAGTTTATTTGTGTGCATGTATATGTATTCATAAATAAAATATCTTAAGATTCTTTTGAAACATCTGGAAACATTAGGCCTGTAACCTCCCTAGCAATCGCTGGTTGCTGCTGAGCAGGAACCTGCCCGCACAGACATTTAGATAGGGAGCCATTAGCTCCTGGGCTCCAGCTAATTGACTGTATGTGCACACAAACATATTTAATAATCTATAGGTAGCTCCCCTTGTTCATTATTTAAACACTCAATCCCCTTACTTATATTTTGTTGATTGAATTGTCAAATGTGTATTATAGTTTCCACTTCGATAGTAATTTGTCAGTCTCCTTTCTTTATAAATTATTTGATACATTTTGATACTTTGTTATTCTATGCATAAAAACTCGCAACTGCTGCATCCTGGTAGAGTCTACCTTTCATTAGTGTGCTAGTTGATTATTTTGGCACTGAATTCTTTTATCTGATATTGGTATTGCAACTTTTTGCTAGCTTTTTACCTGGAATATTGTTATTCACCCCTTCATTCCTATTTTTTCCCCCATCAATTTATTTTAGTTGAGTTGTTGTCTCTTTTATTATTATTGATTTGGAGCATTCATATCTTATGGTAGCCAAATACAACATTTACCATGTTTGATCTTATTTAGGCTATCTTTTTCTTTTATTCATCATAGTTTCTTATTCTGTAAACAGAATAAGGTCTTCTCTTTTTCTAATTTTGATAGTTTGATCGCATTTGGCTTTTGTAAAGGCCACAAACTGGTGGCCTTTAGGACACACAACAACACTCCTGTATTGCTTGGCCTACATACTGCTAAATCATTTTTAAAAAAATATTTGCCAACTTTTAAAAAATTATGTATTTGTATATTGATATTTTTTGGAACTGGCTGAGAGGAAGTTGGGTTGAATATACATTTAGTTGGGATTTGGGGGCTATATTTATGTGGCTTATGTTCACTTCTGTATAAGTTGAGTTCTTGCCAGCCATCCCAGTGGAGGCTTGGCTTCCAAAAAGTTCCTACAGCCCACTGTGCTGACTCCATTCCTTTCTAGGCAAGAAAGTTTCCAGCACTTCAAAAAGATCAATTGGAGTTAGGAGGAGGGTAGTGGAGGGGTGGTAAGAGAAGAGAGATACGTGTGTGTGTGTGTGTGTGTGTGTGTGTGTGTGTGTGTGTGTGTGTGTTTGAAATTGAGCAAAGGAGGCCTAGTTTGTCAGTAGAGGTTGATAAGCAGTAACACATCTGTGAGGAGTTTGGTACTCATACTGAGTTTGTTAGAGAATTTAACTCTACAGCGCCTGGGCGGCTCAGTCGGTTAAGGGTCTACCTTTGGCTCAGGTCATGATCCCAGGACCCTGGGAGCGAGCCCCACATCATGGGCTCCCTGCTCTGCAGGGGAGCCTGCTTCTCCCTCTCCCTCTGCTTGCCACTCCCCCTGCTTGTGCTCTCTCTCTCTCTCTGTCAAATAAATAAAATCTTTAAAAAAAGGGAAAAAAAGGAAAGAAAAAAGAATGTAACTCTCAAGTTCTTTCCCACTACTTGGACTTTTTTTCTTTTTACTTTCCTATCCTTCCCCCACTTTGGAATATATAAATAAATAATTGGGGTAATAGCACCTGAAGATAGATGTATTAACATACTGTACTTTAGAATGGAATGAGATTCTAAAGAAAGTTTGCTAAGAGTGCAGAGCATGAGATTAACATATTGAAAAACAGGAACTCCCAGGGCACCTGGGTGGCTCAGTCAGTAAAGGGTTAAACATCTGCCTTAGGCTCAGATCCTGATCTGGGGAAGGCAGGTCCTGGGATCAAGAACCCCACCTCTGACTCCCTGCTCAGCGGGGAGTCTGCTTCTCCCTCTCTGTCTGCTCCCACCCCCACTCGTGCTCGGTCTCTCAAATAAATAAATAAAATCTTAAAAAAAAAGGAAAGAAAACAGGAACTTCCTCACCTGCATATGTCATTCCTAGCTCAAAAACAGTGTCTTCTGTCCCAAGCTTATCCCATCAAGTAAGCTCGTGATGCATCCCTCTCATGTCTTAGGTGTCTTACCACCAAACCTCTTCTCTCCCACGCCTCCCCTTTCACTTCAAAGCTTAGCTGTTTGAAAATGGGGTTTACCCTGTGTCTTTACTTCCTCATGTCTCATTTACTGTTAACCCTCTGCAGTGTGCCTGTTGTCTGCATCACTTCACTGAAACTAAGATGCCTAGAGTCATCTCTCTAGGGTGACCTTCCCCCTGTCAAGTTCACGGACGTGTTTCAGTCCTTAACGCACTAAGCTTCTCTGCACAGTGTATCACTATTATTCAGCCCCTCCTGGGATGCGATTCCAGCACTTGCCTTGCATCTGTATTAGCATTCTCTCCTGGTTGTGGCTTTGCCTTCGTCTCCTTCGGTCACTTCTCTTCCTCTCCCTGCCCTTTAAATGTTGATATTCCCAGGGTGCCTGCGTGGCTGTCAGTTAGGCATCTGGCTCATGATTTTGGCTCGGGTGGGGATCTCGTGGGTTACCGGATTGAGCTCTGTGTTGGGCTCCCCACTCAGCGGGGGGAGTTTGCTTAGGATACTCTCCCCCTCTAACCCTCCCCCCCACATATGTGTGTGCCTGCACTCTCTTTCTCTCTCAAGTAAATAAATAAATCTTTAAAAAATATATTGATATTCCCGGGGCACCTGGGTGGCTCAGTCCTTAAGTGTCTGCCTTCGGCTCAGGTCATGATCCCAGGGTCCTGGGATCAAGCCCCGCATAGGCTCCCTGTTCATCAGGAAGCCTGCTTCTCCCTCTCTCACTCCCCCTGCTTGCGTTCCCTCTCTCGCTGTGTCTCTGTCAAATAAATAAAATCTTAAAAAAATTAAAATATAAATAAATAAATAAATAAATAATATATTGATATTCCCTAGGGTCTGTCTTCCACTCTCTTCTCTTCTAAATACAACATTTCTCCCTGGGTCACTTCATCTTACATGCATGGCTTTGGTCACCACATATGTGCTGATAACTCCCAAACTGATGTCTCTCCTAAGCTCCTGACCTGTTATTTTCAAGAGTGTTTGGTCTCTCTAGCTAGAGGTCCCATTGTACCAAAAACAGGACATGCCCAAAGCTGAACTCATCCTTCCCTATCCCCATATGGTCAGTTCCATTCCTGTGTTCTGTCCTTCCTCTCAAAACTGTTTCCCTTTTATCCTTTTTTTTTTTTTTTTTGGAGGTAAAATAACAACTTATATTTTTCTTATTTTTAATTGATTTGGCATAATGGTTTGTTCAAAGTATATTTGATTATGTATGCTTATGCATATATTATATATGTGTACATAAGCATACACATCATGCTTACATACATAATATATAAGCATATATAGAAATATATATATAATGATTATGGTTTTATATTTAAAGTGGAATTTCTGGTAGAGGGCAGATAGTTGGGTCTTGCTTTTTTATCCAATTAAAAAATCTCTGTCTTTTGATTTTGATGTTTAGACCTTTTGCATTTAATGGAAATTGTTGATAAATATAAAATGCCATCTTCCTGGTTGTGTTCTATTTGTGCCATCTGTTCTTTTCTCTCTTTTTCTTCTTTTTAGGTTTAGTATTTATTTTATCTTTTTTTAATTTAAATTCAATTAATTAGCATATAATGTATTATTGGTTTCAGAGGTAGGGGTCAGTGATTCATCAGTCTTATATAATACCCAGTGCTCATTACGTCACATGCCCCCCTTAATGTCCATCATCCAGTGTTTCCCTTTTATCTTAATGGAGAGTACAGTGTTAACATCTCTCTAATTTCCCAAGTTACAAACATGGAAGTCCTCTTGAGTTCTTCCCTCTTCCTCATTCTTATTGAACCCTTCTGCTTTCTAAATATTTCTCAAACTCTTCATCTTTTGCTATCCCTTCTACCACCCTTCTGTCTAGCTATCACATCAGGTTCACCCTCAGAAGTCCAAGATTTCCCGCCTTTTCTCTCATCCCTTATAGCCCCACCCCCCAACACACACACAAACACACACACACACCCAGAGAAGAGTATTTCTCAGATATGCTTCACAGTACTGATTGTGTAGCTATGTTTTAGGACTCTTCACAGTGTTTTATAATGGTCTGTTCACCTGCCTGTTCTTATATGCTGCCTTGCCTACACTTTGAGATCCCTAAGAATAGTGATTGTATCATATTCATCTTTGTGACCTCCAAGACATAGCACAGTACCTGGTCCATGGTAGAAATAAAATGAATGCTCATGGAATACATTTAAATTAGAAGTAAGATATAAACTATTGAAATTGGTTTTACAGAAGGTTGTATAATCCATTTTTTGAACTTATATAAAAATTTACAAATACCACTTAGGCAGTTGTGCCAGATGTCACTGTGATTTCTTGGGGACTTTTCTAGGCTTTAAGAATCATCAATCTGAAATTTTTCCAGGTATGGACATGAAGAAAAAGTGAGAAATATCAGTTTTATCTTTATAAAGTAAAATATGATTTTTATAAATTCACATGGCATAAAATGCTAAAATATTTTAAATTGTTCTACATAGAGGCAAAGTGTGGAAGGGAATATTAAAAAATTATGTCAGTTACTATTGATGCATAATAGTTGCCCAATAAACATGATCAATTCCATTATTCATGGTAGTTATGTTCTATAAAATCATTGGGAACATTGAAGTAGGAAATACTGAACCATGGCTTCAAAGAAAATAATCTGGTCACATTCTCATCAACAAATCCATATATAACTTTCTGTGTGTTTCTGTTTAAAGACACCTTATTTAATATACATTGTTGATTGACTAACACTGAATTCCCAGCCAAGGGCACTATACTATGTAGCTGAACAAAGCTTGTGTGACACATTTTCTCTGTAAGGCACATTACAATCTTCTTGAACTTAGTAGCACTATGCTTGGGGGCCATTTTAAACAGCAAAATCACCAAAAAAAAAAAAAAAAGAAAGAAAGAAAGAAAAAAAAAGCACCAACATTTGAAAAAATACGGCACTAACTAGACTATGAAGAGGACGCTTATTTACAGTATGAGACCTGAAATAAGAAGGCAGAATGTTGCCTTGTTCAATCTCAGCTGAGAACATGTGTCTCAGGCCACTCAAATTTTCTGCTGCTCTGTGCATGCCATAAATGACTACAAAAACACCTTGAGTATTGATGTTGAGGTTACAAATAAATTTTAGTGAGTAAGCAAATTCACAAATACAGAATCTGTGAATAATGAGGATCGATTGTATTTCACTTTTTCATTCTACTCTAGGTCTTGGGATATCAAGATGAATGATTGCAAACCTTGTTCAATGAATTCTGTTAGGATTTGGGGCTTAAGGGATAAAAAGTATTTTTTTTCATCTTAGAAATTTATTCAATGTAATAAAATGACCTAAAGTGACAATTTCAAACGCTGATCTAATTTTATAAAATTGAATTAAAGATGTAAATAGTTACCTATTATGGGTAAAAGGACTTCTGTATGAAGTTCATCCATATATTACTTGATTTATCTTTGTGCTATAGTGAGCCTGTAATATTCTCTGAATTTTTAACAAAGAGAAAAATGGGTAATTATGTCAAGAACAAAAATTTAAAGTAAGTAAAATTAGAAGCAAGCCTCTGATGTCTGATTTAGAAAGGCTATATATACCAAGACCACATAAAACCACCTGTTATTTTCTTGTAATAATTTGTTTACTTTTCAATCTTTCTCTTTTTAAAATTTTTTCTTTCAAGAGCCATTGCTTAGATGCTTATGAGGCCAAATTTATGGAGTCTGACAGATACGGTTCTGGTCCCTCTTTTGTGTACTTATTAATTATGTGACTTTGGGCAAGTTAATAACCTTTTCTGAGCATACTATTTCCTCAGCTGTAAAATGGGGATAAGGAAGGATATCACCAATTGTAAAATGAGAATCATGAAGGATATAATTTATCTTCAGTGTAAAATGAAGGTAATGTTATGAGGATGAAATAAAAACCATATAGACTATAAAAAGTATTTAGATTAACTAGGGCCTGGTATATAATGATATTGTTTGCTTTGTTTCTTTATTTCCCCGCAGAGAGGATGAGCATTCTCTTTAAACACTTGCATATTAGAGAAGATGGTTCTGTTGCCTTCACGGGTAAATGTAGCTGTGTAAAGATTTCCTGAGCCACAACTGTCTTCTGTCAAAACTCTAAATATTGTTCTATTATGTGGCATGTAATGCTGTCAAGAAATCTGAGGCCAGCCTGTCTTTTCTCTATAAGTGGGTAACCAGTTACCCTGCCTTCATGCTTTAATACTTAAAGGTGTTTCATCTGATCATATTCTGTCTATTTAAGTTCAGTTTTTTTCTCAGAGAAGGCAGTGTCTTTTCATTAACTTTGCCGTGGCAGGTGAGTTTTTTTCCAGATATAATTCATGTCTATTTTCTGTCTAGGGAAGTTTCTTTCCCTCAAGAAAATATTTCATTGAATAAAATTTTCATTCCATGTATTCTGGTTTCCTCTAGAGGAGCCCTGCTTATCCATAAACGGACTTTTTGTTATGTCTTCGCCACATTCTTCATATCTCTTATCTCTTTAACTCTTTTTTTCTTTGTCCTTCTTGTTTTCCTTTGAGAAGTTTTTTTTAAGTCATAGTCCAGTTTTTCTGCAGTAGAAATTATGCTTCTTAACATTTATAATGAGGTACTTGCTGTGATTTTTGAAGCAATAATAACACCTCCAGGAAGGTCATTTATCTGGAACCATAGAGAACACATCTGTGAACCGGAGGTAAGCCAAAAAGTCCCTGGTCTCTGGAGGTAGTTGGTCACTATCCTCTAATGTGAAGGAGACTCAGCCTACATTTACTGAAGGCCATGCGCTTTGCTGGGGATATGCTATGGTGCTATTTACTTCTCATGATAGTCCTATCAGATAGGATTGATATGTACATTTTACAGAGGAGAAGGCAAATACTCAGAAAGATTTGGTAACTTGACAAGGTCAGACAGCTAATAAAGGCCTGAGCCAAACTTGAAATACCAAAACCTTTGTTCCTCCTGTAATACCATTTTATCATGGTGGTACACATTTCCCCTAGAAAAGTTCCCATTTGGTTTTTCAGTCATAATCTATTTTTTCTTTTTGTTGGCACTATACTCAAATTTCATTGGCTGGGCTCCAGGTCTACAGGGAGGAAATTGAAAATAGAGAATGTTAGAATAAACATTGTAGCAGTGAGAAGTTTCTTGGCAATAGCTAGAGAGTGAGAAAGAACCATGAAAAGCAGCCTAAATTTACTAATTCTAGTAAAAATTAGAATATACATCTTTATAACCTCTGAGGACATTACTGTAATGCTGTATTATAATAATTGATATTCATAAACATGTCTTGGATTCATTAAGGAAAGATTAAATTGTATTCAAGTTTTTAAAAATAGGCTAACAAATATGCAGCATCCTAAGAAATTACAAAATCATAGAAATGTTTTCAGTTGTTTATAATTGCAAAAAAAAAAAAAAAAGGAAACATTCCAAATGACTATCAACAGGAAAATAGATAAATTATATTATGGCTCTACAATAGAATACTTAGAATAGTAAAAATAAAGTACAGATTCATATATCCACATGAATGAATGTTAGAGTGAAAAATGCAATTTGCAAAAAAAAGTGTATAATATAATTTCACTTATCTGAAGTTTAGAAATATTCAAAACTAAATAATATAGTATTAGGGGTATATATTTATGTGGCAAAACTTAAAAGAAAACCAATTTAATGGTAACCACAAATTCAGGATAGTGGTTGTCTCAGGGCAGTGAAAGGTAAGGGAGGTACAATTCCGTAGGGACATATACATAGGACCTCAAAAATGTAAGTAATGCCCTATTTCTTTTTTTTTTAATATTTTATTTATTTATTTGACAGAGAGAAAGAGAGCACAAGGTGGGGGGGTGGGGTGTGGCAGGCAGAGGGAAAGGGAGAGGGAGAAGCAGGCTCTCCACTGAGCAGGGAGCCTGATGCAGGACTCAATCCCAGGACCCTGGGATCATGACCTGAGCCGAAGGCAGACACTTGACCAACTGAGCCACCCAGGCGCCCCAGTAATGTCCTATTTCTTAAGCTGGGTATTGGATATCACAGTATTCATTTTATCATCAGTGTTATCATTTATAATTTGTGTATGTGTAATATACATTTGTGTGTACAAAAAGTTTAATAACAACAGATTTTGGTTCCTAAAGTTGTATTTTAGTTATCTAGAAATTTTTAGTTATGAGAAATATTTCCAAAGATATCAGATAGATGATTCATTATTGTTACTGCTACAAAAGAAACACAAAAATAGACAAATGGTGTATCAGGGAGCTCATTTAAAAAACAGTATTTGCTTATTTACCTAAAGAAACTTTTTTATATTGGAATGTTGGGCACTAGTGTACATAAGGCAGTTTTCATAAGGGAATTTTTTTTTTTAAAGATTTTATTTATTTGACAGAGAGAGAGACAGTGAGAGAGGGAACACAAGCAGGGGGAGTGGGAGAGGGAGAAGCAGGCTTCCCGCAGAGCAGGGAGCCCAATGGTGGGGCTCGATCCCAGGACTCTGGGATCATGACCTGAGCTGAAGGCAGACGCTTAACGACTGAGCCACCCAGGCGCCCCTCATAAGGGAATTTTTGAAATGAAAGTCAAGTCCCCTAAACTATGATGTCTTCTGTCTTCTAAAATTTATAGTTGCTTTGGCTCAATTCAGAGCACAATTCCAGTAACAAAACATTGAATTAAATTCTAGAGAGAATGTCACCTAATTCAGAGAATTTACATGTCATGATATTTAATGTTAAGGCCTGAGGGTGTTTTAGAAATTCATGGGGGCATTTTGGTCCTCTAGTAATCATGACTGAATGTCTACATGTTTCAGTACTATTCTATTATAAAAGTTTCTTTTGCTTCTTAATATTATAGCTAACTGATTGTTTTTATTTAGATTACATAAGCTATATTATCTTTGAATTTTATTTCAACATAGTTAAGGGGAATATTACAAAATGTCAGTTATGAAAGGGGTGTCAGAACTGTTAGGGCTGAGAAAAAATAATCTGTGCCCACTTGGAGTGTATGGACAGACTTGTCTGAAGGGTTAAGATCAAGCCAGAAGTATCCAAGATAAAATTAAATTATATGAAGATTTAGGAAGCTTTTTGTATTTCCCCCTGGTGTTTGTATTTTCCTTGTATTACAATTCATAATTAATAGTCTAATGCAGATTGACATCCATGATTAAGAAGAAAAACCTATTAATTTTCACCTCTTGCTTATGAATAAAAGGATTCAGCTTCCCTCTGGTTAAAACTCTAGAAGGCACATATTTTGAAAAAATATTTTTCATTGAGAAATATTTTTTACACAGTGATTTTTAATTTCATCTGTAATTTTGGGAGGGAATGAATATTGAATTCTGTTTTATTTTTTATTTCTTTTTAACAGGTGGTTTGGGAACAGAGCACACTATGATGCCTTGTATCAAGAGGGTCCCTCTTTATATGCAAAATGCTTTACTTTTCCTGGAAACTAATCTCCTTAAAAGCTAATACCCAAATCAAACAATGTACCCTTTTCAGTGCTGAATAAAAATAGGTCAGGAAGGGATTAAAAGCCTGGCACTGCACTAAAGTGAAGCAATGAAAGTTTTACTCTTTAAGCTCCCCCTTGTTATGTGAGAATTCATAAATTACTAGTTAATTCAAACCCCCTTCCTTCTGCCTTCTCTTCCTTGTCCCTCACTATGTAAGCCCTTATTGTTCATATATGTATGAAACATTGTTTTCTCAGAAATTTTCCCATTGCATCTGTTAGAAATTTTTTAATATCAATCAGCATTGAGTCCAGTTTGCTTCATCTGTGTATTTAATCGACGAGGAAACTTAAGATTGATTTTGCATACAATTCATTTTCTCAGTTTCTGCTGTGTGTGGTTCCTTCTTTACTGCTCCTCTTGCCCTAAGTATCTGATGATCAGCACTATGCCCTGACTGTTCTTAGGGCTTTTAACAGGCTTCAGGTTACTGAAGTGTTTGAGTCAATAAACCTATTTGAAAACCTATTAGGTATGAGGAGGTACAGAGTCCGTGTAGAGGAGGGTAAGATATAAGAATTGGAAGTCTCACTGGGAATCCCTTAAAATAGGATGGTGATAACTGCAGCACAAATGGAAATTCCATCTATTCATGAAGATAGCTGTGTGACTCGGGGGGTGATCCTTAAACATTCTGAACCTCTTTGATTCACATGGAATACAGAAGTTAAAATATATGCCTTTTTATATAGTTTTATATAAGTAGTTTTCAATATAGGAGTTAATAGATACAAAATTCTTAGCATGGTACTGCCATGTAGGAGGATTCCTATAAGTGCTTTAATATGCTTAGTACTATTGTTTTATTTGGACAGTTAACCAAATTCATTATCTCTACATTATCTGTTTTTCTCCAAGCCTCCATTTCCTTGCCTATAAAATGACTGGATTAGACGATGGGTTCTAGGATTTCTTCCATCTTTATAATTACCTAGATCTTTGTTTAAGGAAGTGGGTCCTTAGTACTCATAATCTTTATATAAGATTTTCCAAGTCCACTTAGTATATATAACTATTTCATATCATCTTCTCTCTTCAAACTTGCAATACTTCACCTTTCCTCTTAGCTCACAGGTTAAAAATAAAAGCCACCAGAAGAGTTTCTACATGCTTCCCCAGCAACTGTACCAACACACCAGCTTCGATAGCCATCCACTGCAGGTCCTCCTGCTGTATTCTCCTTTAAGCCTGAGCCTTGCCCTGTGCACTGTATCTCCTCCTCTTACACCCTCAATAGTTTGTTTGTTTGTTCTCCTGGATCATGCTCATCAGATATCAAAAATGCTGAATTACCTTCCAGCTTTTAAATCCTCTCATATCCTACTTAGCCCTACAGCTACCGCTCTTCTTACCTGCTATGGTTTCGTCTTCTCTTCCTCCACTCCCTTTACAATCTTTTATTAAACAATTGCTAACCTGTTTTCTAAAAGCTCCACAAATATACCCAGGACTGAATTCTCATGTAGCCTTCATATTTTTTATGAAGGCTTTTTGTACTATTTTGTCTTACTTACATTATCTCTTTAGTACCTTCATTTTTCCTGAACCATCTGAGAATTCCTTGTATACATTGTGACATTTCACCCCAAAATATTTTCTCATATATCTCCTAAGAACAAGGGCATTCTCCTATATAATCACAACCTAATAATTACACACAGGAAATTTTTTTAAATATTTTATTTATTTATTAGAGAGAGAGCACGAGTGGGAGTGGGGGGTGGTGGTGGTGGAGAGGCAAAGGGAGAGGGATAAGCAGACTCTCCACTGAGCAGGGAACCTGATGCGGCACTTGATCCCAGGACCCTGGGATCATGACCTGAGCTAAATGCAGACGCTTAACCAACTGAGCCACCCAGGTGCCCCTACACACAGGAAATTTAACATTAATACAATACTATTAGCAAATTTACTGACCATATTCAAATACTCACAATTGTTCAATAATGCTCTTATTCTCTTTAATATCCAATCAAGGATTATACATTGCTTTCAATTGTCATATATCTTTAGTCTTCTTTAATCTAGAACCCTGGCCTTTAAAATTCTTTTTGTTTTTTATAACATTGACTTTTTTCTTTTTTAAGAATCTAAGCCAATTATATTGCAGAATATCCTCAATTTGGATTTATCTATTTCCTCTTTCGGATGGAGGCTAAACCATTGGCAAGTCTACAATAAAATGACTCCTAAACATTTTTGGCAAGCATACAACAGAGTTGATGTTATGTCCCTCCAAATGCACCACGACAGCAAGCACATATCAGTTTGACACATTATTTAGAAAATTTGATCCCTTGGTTAAGATGGTTTCTCTCAGATTTCTCCATTGTAAAGATACTGGTTTCCCTTTGTAATAATAAATGTCTGGGAAGCTACTTTGAGCTGTCTTATTCCCTAATAGATTTTCACCAATGGTTTTAGCAACCATTGATGATTCTTACCCAAATCAATTATCACAAAATCATGATTTTCTATTTCCATTATGCCTTATACACTGTCCTTCTCTTTTGAACCCACAAAAATCAGTCTTCTGCCCCACCAATCCAACAAAACTGCTATTGTCAAGGTCACCAAGGACTTCCACTTACTAGATCTAAGGGACAAGTCTCAGTCCTTATTTTCCCTAACATATCAACTGCATTGGACAAAATTAATAATTTCCTTCTCCTGGAAATACTTTTTTTAGTTGGCCTCTGAGAAACCAATAGAAGGACTCCTTATCAATCTTCTTTGCTGGTTCTTATTTAGCTTCTAAACCTCTAGACATAAAAAAAAACCTCAGGATTTAGTGTTCATACCTCTACTACAACTCAACATGTGGTCATGTGATTCTTCTAATTGCTCAGGCTCAGAATTCTGGAGTCATACTTGACTCTTCTCTTTCTTTTACCCTCGATATCCAATTCATTAGCAAATTCTATCAGCTCTATTATTAAAATATATACCTAACCTAATCATTTCTTTCCATATCCATTGCTCTCTCCTTAGTCTGAACAACTACCATGTCTGGCCTTGACTATTTCTGCAGTAGTATCCTAGTCAGACTTCCTGCTTCTACCCTTGCTTGCCTGTAGAAATCCTTTTTTTAAAAGTCAAATAATGTCACAAAATCCATCTAATGCAAAATAAACCCAAAATTCTTACATAGATTTTAAGGCCTTGCATACTCTGGCCCTTGGCTACTTCTTTGATCTCCTCTGCCAGTCTCATATTTGTTATCCCTCTTGTCCGGAAAACTCTTCCCCTAGATAATCCATATACTTCATCACTTCATTCAGATCCCAGATATCACCTTATCAGGGAGGCCCTTTCAGATTTTTCCATCTAAAATAAGTCTCTCCCTCACTCTTTGTCCCCCTCCTCTGTTTACTTTCCTTCTTAGCCCCTGATGTAGTATATGTTTATTTGCTTTGTGTGTAGCATCTGTCTACCCCCCACTGTTTTCTGTGGCAGGAGGGACTGCTAATATCCCCAATCCTTAGAGCAATGCTTAACACATATAGGTACCTAATAAATGTTTCTTAATTGGCTGTTGGAATTCCTCTTACTCCTCTTACTCTTCTATTCTATTATTGATAGAAAGAAAATGGGTTTTTCCCTACTTTCAGTGAAAGGTTTAGTTTATAACTGCTCTTTTTTCATCTTGAAATATTAAATACAATGTTCCAAACTATACCTTAGCAAAGAAATTATGTTTTTGTGAATTGTATAAATTAATGGGTTATTTATAGTCTTGTTATTTGTAATTACTAATCACAATATGTTTTTCCTCAGTGTTTGGATATGATTCTTTAAAAGGCAACTAAAATTCTCATATGTTAGCCTATGATTGTTTTTTATTATAAGTGAAAGTACAAAGTCTTTTACTAGACCATTCATTTATGAAGTTTAAAGCCCACCAGTACAACAGTATTTATATATATATATATATATATATATATATATATATATATATATATGTGTGTGTGTGTGTGTGTGTGTGTGTGTGTGTGTGTGTGTATATATATATATGGTTTATAATTCTCTAGGGAGTCTACCTGTTTTCTATTAGTTTATGGAAGGAGAAAGTTCTGGCTTCTTTTATTAACTTGAAAGTAAAAACTAATCACATGCCGTAAGATTAAACTAATGGAAATTGATGGAAACGTTTGGACAAACCACCATCTCCTGGTGTTTTTTGTTCTGTATGTTTGGTTTCCTTTGTATCCTAGATATGGTATTTAAATAATGGGGGCAAATATATAAGACTTCAAATCTGATTTTAGCAGTTCTTGGAAGTGTCCAAGATACGCATCCTGTTTTAAAGAGTAAGGAAATTGCCGTGGTTGTTTTGTGTGTATGCAGATATGTAGGTGTTCCTCATAAAAGCCCTTATGCTACTATGTCTGTATCTTGAACATCAGATGGTAGATTTTAGGGCTATTCACTAGGGAGGATATTTAGATGTTTATATTGTATATTTCACTGGGTATCTAGAAATGTTAAATTTTAAGCATTATTCTCAAGAGTTCTCACAAGCAAGGTATGCATGGGTATGCATGGGATAGGGCCTGACCACCTACATGTCCCCGATGGTATGACCTTCCTCTTTCTAAGCCCTTTGTATTTCTCCCTATTCCTCAACCCTACTGGCTGGACCACTGTGAAAGACTACTGTTGCTAGACCTATGTGAATATCAATACTTGTCCAGATTGAGATCCTTTTGGGCGCCTGGGTGGCTCAGTCGTTAAGCGTCTGCCTTCGGCTCAGGTCATGATCCCAGGGTCCTGGGATCGAGTCCCACATCGGGCTCCCTGCTCGGCGGGAAGCCTGCTTCTCCCTCTCCCACTCCCCCTGCTTGTGTTCCTGCTCTCGCTGTCTCTCTCTCTCTGTCAAATAAATAAATAAAATCTTTAAAAAAACAAAAACAAAAACAAAAACAGATTGAGATCCTTTTGAATACTAATTTTTCTCCCTTCCAATATCTCAATATCTTGAGGGACCAGTGTTCCACAACCAAAGTTTAATAAATGCTAATACTTCTATGTCTTCATAGCTCAGGCAGCTCATAGCTCAGCTTCATTTTAGGTACAAATGTAATGGTCAATAGCTGATTTAAAACTATAGTGCATGGGTATGCACAAGTGTATATTCACAAAACTAGACAACCGACAACCAACCAACCAAAAAAACAAAATAATTATAGCACTCTTGACATTTACTTGTTCAAGGGATGCTTCTTATGTTCGGACAGTCATTAAAAAGAATTTCAGAAACTCAGAACAGAAGAAACTGGAGGTAAATTTGAAGTAATTTGGGATGGGTAAACTTTCTTTTTAGAAAGATGCATCTCTCTCTCTCTCTCTTTCTGTCATGGAGCACTTGCCCTGAATGTACAATAACCACCAAGATAAGCCCTGAGAACTTTTTTTTTTTTTTTTTACTAAATTGAAGCCATTTATACACATATTGCTTCAAGTCCAGCACTCCTGTTTGGCATTGGCATTTTTCTGCAAATTTGACTTTAGCATGACTTTTATGCTGATTTTGAGATTAGAATTAAGTATATTACCAAAATATAAAAGAACGATGTTCAATTAGTGATGAAAATTTCTCTGGTGTCAGAAATACAGATGAAACATACCTGTACCACATAGGGGAGACAGCATAATGCATACTGAAATAGAAAAAGTTTCTATTTTTTCCTAAAACAGACAATAAACTTTATTAATATTTAACAGAAGTGTGATAATCCTATATATATTTGGGTCCTGTTCAAAACTATTTTACTGATAAGGATTTGTGATTTCTGGGGTAGTAGATAGAAACACAGGTTCTGGAGAGAGACTGGCAAAATTCAACCTGGCTCCACCGTGGAGTAACTATGTGACCCAAATGAGTTACTTTATTATTTTAGTTCACATTTATTCATCTGACATTGCAGTAACAGTACCAACCTCATGACAAAGTACTGAAATAATAAATAAAACATGCTTACATTATAATCATTCAGTAGTCCTAATACCAGTAAATAAGAATATCCATACACACACATACATATACATATATATGCACATATATATACACACATATATGATGAGAGTAAATATATATAATTGTAATTGTCTTCCTCAAACATCCCTGCCTACTCTCTACCTGAAGACTCCTTTAACAGTTCCCTTTGTATGGAGTGTTTTTCTCTTATTTCCTATGGCTGCTTTTTGTCATTCAGATCTCAGTTTTGTTACCTACTCAAGGAGGCTTTTCCTCACTATCCAATCTAAAATATTCACCAAGTTAATTTCAACCATATCTTATTTTAATTTTCTCCATGTCATTTATCACTTGATTTAATTTTTTGTTGTCAAACTCCTTTCACTGGAGTATAAGAATCTCCCTTGTTCTCCATTGTGTCCTAGCACCTTGGTAAATGCTTTAAAAATATGTGCTAAATTAATAAACTACTCTATAGAGGTTATAATGAAAAAAATCAGAGAAAAGGAGGGAAATGCAAAATCCCAGTTTAGGAAAAAAAAAATGTCAGTTCCTGACTTCCACTGCCCTACCCAGGCCCTGAACTAATATATCAGTAAACTCAGATCTCCCAAATGGCTCAGTTTCAATGTAGCCTAGCTCTTTTAGATCTGTCATCTCTTGTGACTTGGGATAGGGCCTGACCACCTATATGTCCCCGATGGTATGACCTTCCTCTTTCTAGCCCTTTGTATTTCTCCCTATTCCTCGACCCTACTGGCTGGACCACTGCGAAAGACTACTGTTACTAGACCTATGTGAATATCAATACTTGTCCAGATTGAGATCCTTTTGAATACTAATTTGGATCACTGTCCCCATCCCTATCCATGCCTATTGCTGTGTTAGTTCCCACAGTCTTTTTCTCTCCACCATCCCTTGCTGTTGAAGTCCCAACATTCTTTAATGTTCTATTCTTATAAGTTAGGCTCTCAAGGTCTGAGACTATTAGAAAAAGAAAAGGAACAGTAGAATTGAAATTTAAGACTGCCTTTGAGTTTATATGGTCCCAGTGTAACTTGTAATGAATACCACTTTCTTGGAGTGTTCATTCCTTATTTTGGTTATTGTCATAGTACCTAGCACTATTTCATGGATAGGTAGGTGCCTTCATAATACTATTCAATGATGATAGTCCTTAAAAGCCCAATGTTAGGATGTCATTCTGGTCATCTATTGCTGTATAAATAATCACTGCAAAGCTTAGTGCCTTTAAATAACAATTATTGATTTTATCCACAAATCTGTAACTTGGTAGGGCTTGGCAGGAAAGCTTGTCTGTTTACACAGCATCAGCTGGGGAGCCTTGGCTTCCTAAAGCATGGTGCTGTCTTCCAAGAGCAAATGACTCAAAAAACAATGTGGAAGCTGCCAGAAATGGACACAGTGTTGCTTCTGTATTACACTGGTCAAGCAATCATAGAGCTCAGATTCAAGGGAACAGACATAGAAACCACCTCTAAATGGGAATACTATAATATAGTATTAATATGATCAAAGAATTTAGGATCATGTCACCTTAAATACTCACCATTTTCATTTTTTTTTAAAGATTTTATTTATTTATTTGACAGAGAGAGACACAGTGAGAGAGGGAACACAAGCAAGGGGAGTGGGAGAGGGAGAAGCAGGCTTCCCGCTGAGCAGGGAGCCCGATGCGGGGCTCCATCCCAGGACACTGGGATCATGACCTGAGCCGAAGGCAGACGCTTAACGACTGAGCCACCCAGGCACCCCTCACCATTTTCATTTTTTAAAATCAAAAAAAATCAAACGAAAATCTGTAAGTCAGATCATAGTAGAAATTAGAATACTATGCACAAAAAGAAGCTGTTTTTTGAAATTGCTTGACTCTGGGAAAGTTAACACTCACCATTTTGAGCTACTAGATTATCACTTAACCTAAATACTGTGAAACATACCACATTTGAAGCCAAATTGAGGATTATTTGAATGATCTCAAAAGGTAATGTAACTATTAAAACACCTTACTGTTGTTAATGTAAGCCTCTGAAAGAGGGAGAAGAATTAAATACCTAAACTATTTTCTAGAGTTAACGTTTCTGCTCTAAAGCATTTCAAGTTGGTCTTGTGGGCAACTTGGAAGATATTATGACTTTTTTTTTTTTTAATTAAATCCAGGGCAAAGTAATGTTTACTTTGTGTGGTGTAAATAGCATTTAAATGGAATGAAAATATATGTGTTCAATTAATTCAGGGATCTGGTACTCTGAAATCAAAATGTTTTATTCATCTTAGAGAAAAAAATAGCAGGTTTTAAAAGAAGGTTTAAAATTTCCACTGTTTACTGTGTTTAAGCCCTTCTATAAACGAAGTGGAAGTTTTGATTTGACAAATAATGTGACTATATTTTTTCCAACTTTGTCTCTCAACCCAGCATCTTGCTAAATATTTTTGAGTTACCAGTTTTTTAAAGATGCTCTAGAACTGGATATAGAAGGGTAAAGGTGCGTGCTATATTTAGGCAGCATCTGCAGTACTCTAACAGGAAAGATCTTGCCAATCTATTTTCATTTCTTTCCTCCTGGATAATCCGATTTTGCAACAAATTGATTGCTCAACCTCCCCATGTCACTTTTCTATAAAATCAAAAAGGTTGCTACAGTCCCAAGGTAAGGACATGGTTTCTTTCTGGGAAGGGTGACACTCAAAGGTCAATTCATTAAACAGAGTGACTTATGAGACCTCCAAATAATGCCTTGGTGATATATTCCAAAACATTGAGTCCAAAACTTAAATTGATCTTTTTTACTGGTAAGCCTGCTCTTAGAAATTTTACTTAGAAGAAAAACTGAAATAAACTGCCTTTTACAACTGATTCTGAAGAACAATATTTTCCCCCCTAAGATGCAATTATTAGGGAAATCCCTCATTTACCTACTAGAAAGCACTTCATTTCCTTGAACTCTCACACATAAAAAAAGTACCAGTCCTGAAATTCTGATATCACAATTAATCAAAATCATCTGTTTAAGAGAGAGCAAGTCATAGTGGGAAGAAGACTGAACCTGGCATATAGAAATTTTTGTTAGAGTCCCAGCTTTACTACTTACCAGGTGTGTGTCTTTGAGCAAATGCTAAGTTTGAGCAAACTTATTAGTGCTCAATGTCCTCATTTGTAAAATAAGGAAAATGCCATCCGCTCTGACAATCTGACAGAGTTTTGAGGTTAGATTATATATCAAATATGCAAGTGCTTAATAAATTGCAAAGCATCATATAAATGAAAGTGTTATCAATCATTTTAGAAACTTTGATGAAGTATATATGGATTGTTGTAAGCTATAGCTGTTAAAATTTCATTAAAAATATGTTGCACAGTGTGGTTAATAAAATATACTTTCTAAGCTCAAATAAAATGTTTTGTACTAATTAAACAAGACATAACTTTACGAAGGACAGAGACCAAGTGTTATACATCTTTGTGTCCCTAATATTGTCTAGAACAGTTCTATGTAGGTCAAGTTCATTGGTTGTTTCATTGGTCAAATAATTGATTAACCTATTTGTGAGGTCATTATTCCTCAATTTAGAGAGGAATAGATTGGCCTCTTTTAACATTTTGAATTTCTAGTTAATAATTATTGAATGCTCTAATACTGTGAATAACAAAATTATCAGAGTGAAAATAAACATCACGCTGTTACACAATTGTTGATTTCATAGACTGCACTGTGGGATGTGTGAACAAGTGGGGGAAAGAGGGAAAAAGGTTATCAGATGATTAGTATCCATTGTTGCAAGAAAGCTGTCACTGTGAGGTTAGCATGGCTAAGAGGATTAGTGATGCTGGACTGCAACTAACTTTGAAAAATGTAAATCAAAAGGACTATTCAAAATGTTTAGTATTTCCAACAAGTCATGTCCAAAATTTAAAACAAAATTGCACTAAACTAAACTGTAAACTTTATGTTGCTGCTTAGTTTTACACATCAACTCAGGAATTTCTTCAGGAATTTTATTCCTGCCTTTCTAACTTTTTAAGTTTTTATTTAAATTCCAGTTAACAGACAGCATAATATTAGTTTCAGGTGTACAATTTAGTGATTCAACACTTACATACCACACCCGGTGTTCATCCCAACAAGTGCCCTCCTTAATCCCCATCACCTATTTAACCCATCCCCCTACCCACCTCCCTGCAGTAACCCTCAGTATGTTCTCTATTGTTAAGAGTCTGTTTCTTGGTTTGCCTCTTTTTTTTCCCCTATGCTCAGTTGGCTCAGTTGTTTTGTTTCTTAAATTCCACATGAGTGAAGTCATATGTTATTTGTCTTTCTCTGACTTAGTTAACTTAGCATTACACTCTCTAGCTCCATCTACATCATTGCAAATGGCAAGATTTCATTCTTTTTGATGGTTGAGTAATATTCCATTGTGTGTGTGTGTGTGTGTGTGTGTGTGTGTGTATACATATATATATATAAAAGAGGTGATATATATATATATATATATCACCTCTTTTTTATCCATTCATCAGCCGATGGACATGTGGGCAGGCTGTTTCCATAATTTGGCTATTGCTGATAATGCTGCTGTAAGCATCGGGATGCATATATCCCTTTGAATTAGTATTTTTGGATTCTTTGGATAAATACCTAGTAGTGCAATTGCTGTATCATAGGGTAGTTCTATTTTTAACATTTTGAGGAACCTCCCTACTGTTCTCCAGAGTGGCTGCACCAGCTTGCATTCCCACCAACAGTGTAAAAGGGTTTCCCTTTTTCCACACCCTCACTAACACCTGTTTCTTGTATTGTTGATTTTAGCTATTCTGACAGGTTTGAGCTGATATCTCATTGTAGTTTTGATTTGTACTTTCCTGATGATTAGTGATGTTGAGCTTTTCATGTGTCTATTAGCCATTTCTTTGGAAAAATATCTACTCATGTCTTCTGCCAATTTCTTAACTGGATTATTTATTTCTTGGGTGTTGAGTTTGATAAATTCTTTATATATTTTGGATACTAACCCTTTATCAGATATGTCATTTGCAAATGATTTCTCTCATTCCATAGGTTCCTTTTAGTTTTGTTGACTGTTTCCTTTGCTGTGCAGAAGCTTTTTATTTTGATGATGTCCCAGGATCTTATATTTGCTTTTGTTTCCCTTGCCTTAGGAGAGTTATCTAGTGAGAAGTTGCTATGGCTGAGGTCAAAGAGGTTGCTGCCTCTGTTCTCCTCTAGGATTTTAATGGTTTCATGTCTCACATTTAGGTCTTTAATCCATTTTGAATTTATTTTTGTCTAGCTTTTGATATAGCTTTAAATAGCTGTTTTCTTATTCCCTCACCAAAGTTCTTAGAAACTTTTACAGTCCCATATAAAGCACTGTTCTGTAGTTGACTTCTTTTACTGTTTCAACAAATACAGGCATAGCATCGACAGCTAACTTGTTTTTATGTTAATACCTGTAGAAGTAAGCCTTACTTCTTTTTTAAGTGGCCTTAAAATCCAGCTTGTCCCCAACTGCAAAGCAAATAAATTCATTAAACTTTTACTAAGCACCTGTTATGTGCCTATGTGGCTCCTAACACTCTTTCCATTTAATTGGACCCAAGTTTATTTGGTCAGGAAAAATCATCTGTATCTATTTCAGGAAGACAGAAGCAGTTTTAACTAATGGTTCTTTTGGTAGTTAATATAATTAATAGTGCCTATATATCATTTAAAAAATTAAGATATAATTGAAATACATTATTTTAGCTTCAGGTATACAACATAATGATTTGATATTTGTATATGTTGTGAAATGATCACAGTAAGTCTAATTAACTCACATCCATCACCACACGTATAGAATTCTTCTCTTGTAATGGGAACTCCTAGGATCTACTCTATTAGCAACTTCCAAATATGCAATACAGTATTATTAACTATAGTTGCCCTGCTATACATTACAGTCTCGTGACTTATTTATTTTAAAACTGGAATTTTGTACCTTTTGACTCCCTTCGCACATTTTGCCCACTCCACCCCCACCTCTGGCAACCACCAAGCTATTCTCTTAGATTCCACATGTAAGTGAGATCATATGGTACTTGTCTGGCTTATTTCATTTAGCAAACGCCCTCAAGGTCCATCCATGTTGTCTCAAATGGCAAGACTTCATTCTTTTGTATAGCTGAATAATATTCAATTGTATATCTGTATACCACATTTTGTCCATCACCCATCGATGGACACTTAGGTGGTCTCCACATCTTGGCTATTGTAAGTAAAGCTGCAATGTACACAGGGGTACAGATATCTTTTTGAGTTAGTGTTTTCATTTTCTTCAGATAAATACCCAGAAGTGTATAATAAAATTTTTTCACTACCTAACAATACTAATGCTTTATAGTATAAAAGATGAGTTATTTTGGGTAGTACCAAAGGGTTTGAAAAAGTTCCTTTTTCTTTGTCTTTTTAAAAAATTTATTACAAAATACTAAATGTAAATGTAGTCAGGAGAGTGGAAAGCTGGTAGCGTTCCTGAGGTTCTCTAAAGCAAGAAAACTGGTTTCAAGCAAAGGGAACAAATTTATAAAGGCACCACCTCGCTGACCTTGATTAATTCAAGGAACTATCCATTGTCAGAAAGGCTGGAATATAGAGGATATATAGGAAAGTTCCAGAAGGTGAGTTTGCCAAAGTAACAGGTCTCAGATCAGTAGAGGCCTTGTTTTCTTGTCAAGAAGTAAAAATTATTTTCTTAAGGCAGAGAGATGCCTTTAAAGGTATTTTAAGCAAAGAAGAGATATTTTAATGGGCAGATATGGAAGGGACTTTAGTTATATACACAGGAAAAGCATGCTCAATGACAAGCTATGGCACAAAAGACAGGACCTAGTGAGCATAGCATTTCAGAGCTATACCAAGGGAAGAGAGCCTGGGAAGGAGAGTGAGAAGGAATATCCAACAAGGAGTCCAAGGACTTTCTTGATCTAGAACACCAGGGTTCAAAATGAGTCAATGAGTTCCAAAGAGTTGATTCTATTTCATTTTCTTAATTAAATGACGTAATGACAATTAGCATCAGTTGAGGTTGAATGCGCCAGAGAAATCTACTAATAATCTGATTTGATTTGAGGATATACTCTATCCTGAATAAAAATGATGCAGGCTAGCATTATAAGGGAACATCTTTAATATGTAATAATGTAAAAGTAACTGTGCTGTCTATTCAAGTAAAACTTGTCTCTAAGGAGCTCTAAGCATATTAAATATTAAAATGAGGCCCTGGTTTCTCTATAGCACAGAGAGGCAAAACAACAAGCAATGCTCTTTCCCATCTGGTCTTGCCTGTATCTTCAGATCTATCCTGTGTTCTACCATTTCTTCATCGATCCTCATTTTTAAGCACATGAGCTAATTGCGGTTTTCCCCTAAATATGTCATATTTTTCTTAGTATACTTTCCCTTGCCATTCTGTCTGGTAAGTTTCTGTTCCTCCTTAAAGACTCAACTGAAATGCCTCAAGTCTCTGTAAAGCCCTCTGTGATGTCTCATTTAGTCCTTTATTTTCAGCACACATACGTTTGCAAATAATGAACACCCGTAACTTCCTTTAGATACTCTCTTAGCTCCCTAAGGACAGGAACTATGTTTTACTCACTTTGAGATGTGTCCTCAGCATATAAACAAGTACTGAGCATAGTAGGTGCCCAAGTGATATTCCAAGCATGAAAACCTTACCCCTGGGGATGGGACCTGCGTTTCACTGTCTATTGCCCTATAGAACATAGATGATGCCGATGTTCTAACATAGCTCTTCCTTTGCTTAAAAATTTGTTCGTTTACCTTTGCATTTTCCTTTTGGGCAATGCAAACAACACTGAAGTTGTCTAAATAATCAGGTTCCTCCTGACTTGAATTAGACAAGGGAAAGACTTCACTGTGGGAGAATTACATCACAGAAAGAATGAGATCATTTGTATTAAAACATCTGACCATTTGATTCTTGGGTTTCTTTTTCTATGATGGCACTTAAAGAACCAGCATTTTTAGTCAAACTAAAAATAGATTATAAATTCATGCTTATAAGTGGTGTCTTAGGCAGAAGAATGTTGGATATAAATAGAAAGTAGACTGGATTTTTAAATTAACACCATATCTCAAAATACCACTTTCTTACCTTGTTCAATGTGTTTGAGATCCTGTTCATGTTTCCAGGAGCTTCATAATATGTATATAACTGGAATGGGGAGGAGGAATGCTTTATTTGAGGTGGCTTTTCCATAAAGCATCTGAGCATCATGCTACTATATTTTTAGCTTGATTTGTGAATATTACGTGCAACTTAACGGTATCTATTTAAGCAAACCCTGAAAATTACCTCTTTGCCTTCAACCTTCATATCAGCATGAATACTTTATATGCAAAGATGCAGTCTTAGAAAAACAGATCTTCATCAACATTTGCTTTTGGAGCAAACCTAAGAAAGTTAGATAATTCTAAATGTATAGTAGAAATATGGTACAAAACTTCCTGCTAGTTGTTCCATTAAATAAATTTTCTTTTCTCTGTGTTCTTAACAAAAGGTAATTCCTTTTGACTTTATGAAAATCCTTTGGCTAAGCAATGTTAAGAAATCCACAAAAGTAAGACTAAAATGTTTGTGTTCATTTCTTGCCTCTTGGTGGCTCCATTAAGCAGCAGCATTTGTGACTCTAGCTTTCCGGCTCAAAAATACTTTTCTTTTTTTGCCACTCTCCTCCCCTTCCTGTTGTTACTCTTCCTCTTCCAAATCAGAACTGCACTGCCATAAAAAATAAGGCAGATTTATGAATGGATGGATAGACAGATGGTTAGATGAACAGAGTGTGACTAAACCAAGTATGGTAAGTTGTTAGTGGTAGAATCTAAGTGGAGGTTACAGAGACATTCACTGTAAGATACTTTCAACTTTGCTGTGTTGAAAATTGTCCTAATTTCTTAGGAGTGGTAATCCAGGAAGGGTAGGATGATAGGGACTTTTACTTATTTTGTTTAAATTTTTCACAATTATATTATTAGAGAAAAATGAAAAGCTAGCTACATGAAACTGTCTTCATAAATGAAGTCACCAAACTATTGATTGAAATGCCCTTCAGGTTTGAAATTCACATCAGGCCATGCTAAATAATTAAGAATGTGTACAGTGATTTAGCTGTATGATGATGACGACATTATTACAACAGATTGGTTATAGAAGTGTGGTAGATATGGTCAATGGAATACTATGCAGCCATTAAAACTTATAGCATAGAAACATGCATTGACATGGAAAGATTGATATATAAGGTTTTATATGCATCTAGAACATTATGAATTTATGGATACAGCTGGAAGTACATGTATACAAAGATATTAGCTCTGAATTATTAGATTATGGATCTTTTTCTCTCATATAGATTTTTTTATTCATATTTTCTATTTTTTCCTAAAATAAAGGGTTTCCAGTGTTTTTATTTCAGTAACCTAAGAAAGAAGGAAAACAGAAAAGAGAAGAAAAGAAAAAAGCCAGGCTGTTTTTCTGTGAAAATGGATCAGGGAAACATTGGTAACTGTAAATAATTTTTGATCAAGCCGAAAGATTATCTGGGTTTGCCTTTTATCTATATCAATGAGATCTGCTCCCTTATATTTTCTTAATCTTGCTCTTACAAAAAGTGCATATGAAATATGTAAAAACAAATAATTTTATTCATTCTTCTGAAGTTATTTCGTGGACTTAACTAGTGGCTTTGAAGGAAAGTTAAGATGTTCATGCTGCTAGGCCCAAGGCATTTCATACTTGGAAATGCCCTATCTTTAATCTCTAATTGCATTAGATTTCTGTGTCTGACTCATGAGGAAAAGAAGCTTCAAAGCCAAAATGGTAAAATCTAATTTCTCTCTAAATACACTAACTATTGATATATTTCAGACAATGTGACACCTATGTTCCAACGTTCCTAACGAGAAAAACTAAGAGTTCAAGGGCGTGCCAGTTAAATAATGAAAATGTTTTTGTTATGGATCTCTTTTGTCCAAGGAGATTTAAACAATGTGCTAGAATTAGGTAGTCTTTGCAATCTGTCTCTGATAGGGATAGAGGGAAGAAACTGTCACTGTTAATTTTTATTCATCCAGTAAACATTTATTGAACACTTTATGACTCTGCCATTAATATTTCACTTACTGTTTCCTCTCTAGAAGACATTTTTTCAATGGCTATTGACAGAGAAGTTGGACATGAATAAAAGTAAAAATAAGCATAGAGAGAGTTCATTTCTGGGTTTCAGTTCTCTGGTCCTCTCGCGGTGGATGATGTGGAATTTGGAACTCATTTATACATTTACCCCTCTTGTTGGACGCCGGCGGTCTACTCTATGAGTACCTTCTTACTCCCTCATGATGCGTAACATTTCATTGTTTTCATCTCTTGTCTTCCCCAGGTAAAATGTCCAGTGATCGAGCTTTGAGGAAGCAGCAGCAGTTAAACAACCTTGTTTATGTCGTGGCAAATCAGGCCAAACCTGGTGACAGAATTGTGGATTTCTGCAGCGGCGGGGTATTACATCCCTCCTTTTGTTCTCTTTAGCCTTTCCCCAACTATGTGACTTTACTGTATTACATTCAAAGTCATATTTTTATTTGGCAAGACTATTGTCTCAGAATGAGAAAAAAGCTTTAGGGACCAAAGTTAACTTGTTTCTTTTTCTGCCTTTTCCAGGGTCATGTTGGAATTGTCCTTGCTCACATGCTGCCATCATGCCAGGTAAAATCTGAATAACCCATAAAAGAAAACACTGGAAAACTACCCAGTTCAGTTTGCTGAATCTGTGTCTGACCCCTGCTCTTTGAATTTATTAATTGTTCACCCAGGTCACATTATGTGGCACAGACAGTTTTTTTTTCTTTGAACTAAACTTCTAAGAATCTTTAAAAAAAAAAGTAAAGTAGGATCACAATACATTTTTCAATTTTTATAAAAGGGTTATATTTTAAAATAAGTTTTAGAGGGAATAACCATTCTGTTGTTAAATAAAACACTTAATCGTGAAACTAGTTTAATTGTCCCCATAATTTTATACTGCAAATACTAGCTTCTGAAACTTGTTAAGCATATTCTTTTGGTATCTTGATTTTTATCCATTGTACCAAAATTGTAACAGCAATTACAAAATTCCTTAAAGAAAAAAATAAACTCCAAATTTAATACACTCATCCGTCAAATGCTTTTCTCCCCATGTTCTCATTAAGTCATTGTCCAGGAGGATGCTTATTGCCGCAAATGCTAAAAACGCAAATATAATTTTAGTCACCAGCTTTAACTCAGTATTGTAGCATAAATGTTTTTCCCTATTGCAAATAGTTTTAAATATCATTATTATTTAAATATCATTATTAAAATATCACCAAAATGTAACTACGTAGTATGTTTTTAAGTAAATGTACCAGAATTTATGCAGTCATTGCCACCATTTGTTAGAAGTTTATTATTTTTAGTCTTCTGCCATAAGAAATCATTTCTTTGCAGTGACCATCTTTTAGCATAAAAGTCTAGAACTTGATGACTTTTAAAAAAAAATACAAAACAAATGAGGCAGTTTCTTTGCTCGTGAACTCTCTGGAAGGTGCAAAATAATTACAGTGATTCCTCATAGAAGAAAAAGATGAGGAAGAACCCATAGACTGGCCAGAATGACATATAACAGGATGCTGGGGGGTAAGGGTGTATTATTTTTTTCCTTTCTTTGAAAATAAAGGGCAAAATAAGTAAGGAATCCTGGGGGAAACTAGCAGGTGTCTGTTTTGTAATCAAGGAAAGTAACAACTTGGTGGTTGGAGTTAGAGGAAGAAAGCTCATAAAGTAGAACCCTGGAGAAGCAGAGTCAGGGTTATGGTGTCTTTCCCCCCCCCTTCCGAACAGTGAACACTTAGAGATGTTGAGCCTTTAAAGGGGAAATCTTGGCTAAAATAATGGCTGGAAAGCCTTTGATACCAAGTGTACTCTGACAGGTTTTTTATACGAAGGGATACAGAATTTTTCTGTAAACACAAGCATAAAGACAAAATAAGGGTAGAACTAGGAATGATAGTGATGGAAGTGACAATTCTGCCCACTTTTCTCTGTCTAAACAAGTAATCCTTTCCAATCTTCATTGGCCGGGATTCCTAACTAGTTGCCCTTCCTTCTGTCTCACCCCCACTAATCCACACTATATATGGCAGCAATGGAACCTTCTTTGATCACACGATCTGACTCCTATCACCTCTCCAGCCTCACGTCTACCCTCCACACCCTGTCCCCCCATTCACCATCACCACCACACACTGTGACCCAGCTACACCAATTTTCTCAGTTCTTCAAACACACCCTTTGGCCTTCACACATGTTTCTTTCTCTGTCTGAAACACTCCATTCCTCCAGCTGATTTCTATTCATTTTTTAGGCCTCGGTTAATATGTTATTCTCCATGTTAAATGTCTAAAACCTTCTTTAGTCATCAAGTCTGAGTGTTCTGATAACACACAATACGTCTTCCATTAAACACTTATCACTGTATTATAATTGCCTGTTGCACTTACATCACTCCATCTCTAAGATCCAAGAGTTTGAGGACCTTGTTCATTTTTATACCATATTATCTGGCATACTTCCTGGCACAGGATAAAGATCAGTGTAGTATGGTCTACATTAAAGCTATACAGTAATAATACTTTGCCCTAATATCTGAATTATGTTACTGAATGTACTATTGTTTCCTGGGTGAAATCTAGGTTACATTAATAGAAAACAAGGAATTATCATTAATTCGTGCTAAGAAGAGAAGTGATGAACTAGGTTTAAGCAACATTTGGTTCATTCAAGCAAATATGGAGTATTTTACAGGGATGTTTAATATTGGGGTAAGTAATCAAACGATTTCAATTTCTTTAATTAATTAAGAAAAATTATATGCCTTAGATTAATTAAAAGGAGATACTTTTATATTCTTTGCTAAATAAGTTTATAACTTTTGTTTTCTATATCTAAAAGTATATCATATTAATGAATAGTATTTCATTCATAGCACTTCACCATTATGTGATAGAGGTAACATTTGTTCCTCTCCCAGACATGAGTTTTATTTTCCTCACTTGCAGAATGCCCAGTGCCTAAAACAATGTTTGACATATAGCAAGTGCTTAGAAATAGTTCTCAGTTGAATGAACGAATGAATTCTAATAACAATGACCTTCCTTGGTTTATTTTACATTTTAAAAGATAATGAAAGAAAAGAAAAACAGAGAAATGTTGCTGTTACTCCTTGTATTTGTTTTAAAAATTTTTTTCTTATTTTTAAAGGACCATATGCTCAATATAGAAAATACATAATAATACAAAGAAGAATCACCAGTATTTCCACTACTGAGAAATGAATAGTGTCAAAAACCTTTGGTCTTTATATATTTATGCACACATACAAATGCATATTTACACATATGTTAACATCGTTTACATCATACTATATAGATCTTGCTTTAACTTAACATTGTCATAAATCTTTCCCCTACTCATTGATCATTTTTTTTCATGTTGTTATAATGTGTAATTATTACTATGATGGATATCTTATGCATTGTTTAAGATTTTGATACATTTGCCAAATCACTTTCTAGGAAGGTTGTGCTAATCTGCATTTCCAACTGTATGTGTTCACAAAACATACATAATAGGCTGGTCTAGCTGGAACTCTTCTTCAATATCAGAATCTCAGACTTTCGTAGTTCTTATGATTTTTGTCCAGTGACGTTCATTTCCTAAATATCGACTACTGGAAATTTGTGGGGTTTATGTTATCTTTTACAGTGAAAATGAATACAATTTGTTTCCATTGGTTATCTCAAGCCAAGCCTATACGAAAAGAAGTAAACTGTTAATAAGGAAATTTGGGAAAATGCAGACATCTGAAACAGCAAATTCAAATTAACTATATATTTATGTGCAACTGAAATTTTACATAAATGTTGACATAAAGTTTAAAGCTTCTCCATTAAGAAATGAGCCATTAAGCCAATGAGCCATTAAGCCAATGCCCATATTACCAGTACACCATGCAGACTAAGGTGGCAAGATATTGCAGCCCATTTACTCACCTCTCAAATCACAAAATTCCCATCTTCTCAGCCATACATCTCTTTACGCTTCTGTGGTTTATAGGTGCTAAATCATTCTGGCGTATTCTTGTAACTTCCAAAGTCATAATTCACTAACACCAACTGAAAATGTGTATGTCTTTTTTGATGTGATATTTTCTTTACATTTCATAATAGTATATTCAGAATGGCTTTTTTCTTTCATAATTACTTTTGTCAAGATATATAGAGAGTGAATTAAAATTACTTGGAGGATTAAACCAAAATTAGATTTACTCTCAAAAAATAATTTTCCCTAGGAGGATAATTGAGGTATTTGTCACTAGATAAATCAAACTGAATGCATCAGTGGCTCCAACTCTTGTATTAAATAGATTACGGTGAAAATAGTGTAGCTAGAGAGGAAATCAGAATAACTAAGTATTGGAAATGCATTAAAGCTGCATTAATCCGTGATTTTGTGATATTTCAAATAAGGGTTTAGTTAGCATTTATCTTTGCTTAGTAAATACCTTTTTCTTTTACTATTTTTCTTTAGATATAAAAATAATGAATGTAAACCAGATTTTAAGGAGAGAATTTTAAAGTCTTAGAATCAACTATCTTTAGGAACTTTAAGCAAATCATTTATATATATCAGAATTAAAATACTAATTATTAGTCTTACCTCCATTAATACAAGAACCCATAGCAGGCAAAAATGAATTGATTTTCTAACTTTGTTAAACTAGTTTAATCTGAAATAAGGAAAGAGAACAAATCTAGATATTTTCAGATCTTTTAATTAGGTCTTCCAACATGTCCACCTACTACTGTACCTGCCCAATATAACCAGAATCAGTGAGGTAATAATACTGTGTTTGTTCCAAAGAGTCATCTTGTAGTTTCTGGTTTACATTGTCCTTATTTGAGAAATATATATCTTTAGAAATACAAATGCCTAATAAGCTTATAAAAACATTCAAAGTCTCTATACATTTTAACTTGAACAACAATGATATTCCATTTTTGCTCTGAAATTTTGCCATTTAATTAAATTAAAAAATATATATTATTACTCATTGACTGCAGGGCTTCCATGAGACAAGCCTAATCATATAGGAGTTTTACATTTTTTACTTTACATGATATTTGCAGTGATTTATTAATGACATGGAAAATTAGTTATAATGGTAAAGAAAAGAAACATAATAGTAAAGAATATGGACTTTAACATTGGGCAACCTTGTGCCAAAATCTCAGTGTGGCCAATTACTAGCTGTATGGCTCTGGGCAACTTATTTAAATCACTAATCCTCAGTTTTTCCATATACAGATTAGGCATAAAATACCTGGCTCATAGGATATTGATATAATGTATGTGAAGCACTTAGCGGGTTGTCTGCCATTTAGGAAGTACTCAGTAAATTGGGCCTCCTTTTACTGTATGCAGTGTGATCTCTGCACTTAAAAAGGATGGGAGGAATATGCTAATATGGATTTTTTTTAAAGGTAGCTATCTCTATACACTGTAATAATATTTTTTCTTTATTATTTTCCATATTTTCAAAATACCTCAAATTTAACATGTTACTTTTATATTCATGATAAGGTAAGCAATAAAGATAGAGGAATAAGTATGTGTTTAATATTTCATAGAGATAGATAGATAGTTTATTTAGCCAAGAAAGGCTAATAGTCCCTAAGGATTATTACAAGGTATCTAAAAGAATTCTGAACATATAAAATATATTTTTTTCTTTCAAAACAAGTAGTTATTATAGAAATACCTTGTTATTGGCTCATTCTGATTTTGGTTATAATGACTACTAGTGTCCTGAGCAAAATATAAAAGTGTTTTCAAAAGTAAGAAACATCCAAGAAGGTATTTTTTCCTCCCAGTTTCAATATATGTAGCTGTATGACCCAGAATTAAGTATATGTTATGGGTTGAATGTTTGTGTCCTCTTTCAAAAAATTCATATGTTGAATTCCTAAACCTTAATGTCACGGAATTAGGAGGTGGGGCCCCTGGGAGGGAATTAGGTCATGAAGGTGGAGCCCTCCTGAAATGGAATTGGTGCCCTTGTAAGAAGAGAGAGCTTGCTTCCCTTCCTAGCTCTCTATCTGTAAAACAGGAAGGGGTCCTCACTAGACATTAGATCTGCCAGCACCCTGATCTCAGACTTCTCAGCCTCCAGCGCTGTGAGAAATAAATGTTTGCTGTTCAAGCCACCCACAGTATGGTGATTTTTTTTTTTTTTTAAATAACAACCCAAACTAAGACAGTATGTATAGATTACCAACCCTTAAAGGGAAACTTACAAAAAATTTCTTCACAAATGGGTTTTTAAGGCTTTTTTTTTTTTTTAAAAAAAGAGGTCCATTAATGCCTTGTCTACTGCAAGATAAATAACTTTCATTATTGTGAAAACTTACAAGATTATGCTTTTTAAGACCTAACTTACAATGTATATTAATATGCAGGTTCTCAAACAATATTGCAGAAAGGACCATGACTATGGAAAAATACACTGTATTAAAAAAACAAAAACTGTATCAGTGCTAAATAGCTTGCCTAGCAAAATGTTTTAGCTGGATAATTCCAACAGTAACAGAGTCTTCTGAACTAGGTGATAAGGTATTGATTTCTAACAGTATTGGTGAATATTTTCTATATTATCAATATATATCCAAATCTGAAAACAGTTTATTTTTGAGTTATGTATTTACCTTTTTCTATCTTACCCATAACAATTTTTAATATGATTGTTTGTGGTTTATCAGTGCTGAGTGCTTAATGACAAGCTCATTCCTAGTTATGTATGTTAGTATATAATTATACAATGTAATTGTATACAATGCAATAAATATGCAATTATACAATGTAGGTCAGTAACACCTTTGATGAGTAATTTATATAATCCTTGTTTTAAAAGAAAAGAAACTTGAGAAAGTATATAGTCTCAGACGTAATTTTGAAAAATCATTAAGGCAAAATGGAGGATTTCCCACGTGAAGACTGCAGACAGAGGTATTTCAAACCCCTTCTCTCCAAGAAAGATGAGACCCCCCAAATAACAAGGAGAACAAAAACCAGAAGACTCATCCTCCGTCTTTGATGAACCTACATTCAAGATTCTGTAATTTGAACCATAATATATGAAGGCAGAACGCAGATCAAAGAAAAATGGTAAATTATTGAGTAGAAAAGAGGAAGATCAAACTTAAATGCATGAGGAGGGGGAGTGACTATCAGGAAGCAAGTCACTTTGCTCTCATCAAATCCCAGAAAACGTCAAGAATTCAGGATACCAGAAACCAGAGGAAGGGGATAAGGAAGAGCTGAAATCATGTTTAATTAAAAATATTTAGAGACCCAGAAACCTACCTCCATTTTGTGTACACTCCCTGACTCCTGCAAGGAACTAGAAGTTTATTCTATGAAGAAACTGAGCCAGAGATGCTTGGCACAGAGGAGGGCAAGGGTGATGAGCTGTCCTGAAAACAAGAACTCAGTGAGAATCTGCACACTGAATGATGGATCTCTTCCCCCTCGCCCCCCATTTGCCCTTACTTCCAGAACTTCAGAAGCTGGAATCATGTTCTCAATCAAAGAGATCAAAAGAATCAGAGCTGTCCCCAGGGAAAATAACTACAGATACTATAGCTGTAATTAAAAAAAAAAAAAAAAAAAGCAGCTAGCCACCTGATCACTCAGTCACTAGTGAAGCCCACCACTCTTCAAGTCTTTTATTCAGTACTTCCAGTCAACTTTTTAGTGATTCACTCTTTAATATGAACTGACAGCCAAGGAATATCAAATGTGGAAAACTTCTGAAACAGAAGATAGAAACGAAAGCAACAAACATAACAAAGGATCTCATCCATGGAGAGATCAGAGAAGATATTACATGAACAAAACAAGGATAGAATGAAAAAGGGGAAAGAAAATGAACCAACAGAGAACAAAAAGGAACTTCCTGGAAATTAAAAATACGTTAACCAAAATTGAAAAAAAAAACACACAAGTAGAAAATCTAAAAGATGAACTGTAGAGCATCACCTATAAAAGTAGAACAAAAAAAGAAATAGACACTGAAATAAGCATTAAAAAAAAAGTGTGACAGAAATCCCAGCCTCAGCAATCGGACAACAAAAAGAAATAAAAGACATCAAAATCGGCAAAGAAGAAGTGAAACTGTCACATTTTGCACATGATATGAGACTTTATGTGGAAAACCCAAAAGACTCCACCCCAAAACTGCTAGAACTCATACAGGAATTCAGTCAAGTGGCAGGATATAAAATCAATGCACAGAAATCAGTTGCATTTCTATACACCAACAACAAGACAGAAGAAAGAGAAATTAAGGAGTCGATCCCACTTACAATTGCACCCAAAACCATAAGATACCTAGGAATAAATCTAACCAAAGAGGCAAAGGATCTATACTCAGAAAACTATAGAATACTCATGAAATAAATTGAGGAAGACACAAAGAAATGGAAAAATGTTCCATGCCCATGGATTGGAAGAACAAATATTGTGAAAATGTCTATGCTACCTGGAGCAATCTACACATTTAATGCAATCCCTATCAAAATACCATCCACTTTTTTCAAAGAAATGGAACAAATAATCCTAAAATTTGTATGGAAACAGAAAAGACCCTAAATAGCCAGAGGAATGTTGAAAAAGAAAAGCAAAGACGGTGGCATCACAATTCCGGACTTCAAGCTCTTTACAAAGCTGTAATCATCAAGACAGTATGGTACTGGCACAAAAACAGACACATAGATCAATGGAACAGAATAGAGAGCCCAGAAATGGACCCTCAACTCTATGGTCAACTCATCTTTGACAAAGCAGGAAAGAATGTCCAATGGAAAAAAGACAGTCTCTTCAACAAATGGTGTTGGTAAAATTGGACAGCCACATGCAGAAGAATGAAACTGGACCATTTCCTTACACCACACCAAAAATAGACTCAAAATGGATGAAAGACCTACATGTGAGACAGGAATCCATCAAAATCCTTGAGAACACAGGCAGCAACCTCTTTGACCTCAGCCTCAGCAAGTTCTTCCTAGAAACATCACCAAAGGCAAGGGAAGCAAGGGCAAAAATGAACTATTGGGACTTCATCAAGATAAAAAGCTTTTGCACAGCAAAGGAAACGTCAACAAAACCAAAAGACAACCAACAGAATGGGAGAAGATATTAGCAAGTGACATATCAGATAAAGGGCTAGTATCCAAAATCTATAAAGAACTCATCAAACTCAACACCCAAAGAACAAATAATTCAGTCAAGAAATGGGGAGAAGACACGAACAGACATTTCTGCAAAGAAGACATACAAATGGCCAACAGACACATGAAAAAGTGCTCAACATCACTTCGCATCAGGGCAATCCAAATCAAAACCTCAATGAGATACCACCTCACACCAGCCAGAATGGCTAAAATTAACAAGTCAGGAAATAACAGATGTTGGCGAGGATGCGGAGAAAGGGGAACCCTCCTACACTGTTGGTGGGAATGCAAGCTGGTGCAGCCACTCTGGAAAACAGTATGGGAGTTCCTCAAAAAGTTGAAAATAGAGCTACCATACGATCCAGCAATTGCACTACTGGGTATTTACCCCAAAGATACAAATGTAGGGATCCGAAGGGGTATGTGCACCCCGATGTTTATAGCAGCAATGTCCACAATAGCCAAGCTGTGGAAAGAGCCAAGATGTCCATCAACAGATGAATGGATAAAGAAGATGTGGTGTATATATATACAATGGAATATTATGCAGCCATCAAAAGGAATGAAATCTTGCCATTTGCAACGATGTGGATGGAACTGGAGGGTGTTATGCTGAGCGAAATAAGTCAATCAGAGAAAGACATGTATCATATGATCTCACTGATATGAGGAATCTGAGAAACAAGACAGAGGATCATAGGGGAAGGGAGGGAAAAATGAAACAAGACGAAACTGGAGAGGGAGACAAACCGAGACTCTTAATCTCAGGAAACAAACTGAGGGTTGCTGGAGTGGAGGGGGTGGGAGGGATGGGGTGGCTGGGTGATGGACATTGGGGAGGGTAGGTACTATGGTGAGCGCTGTGAATTGTGTAAGACTGATGAATCACAGACCTGTACCCCTGAAATAAATAATACACTATATGTTAATACAAAAATTTTTTTTAAAGTGTGAAAGTAATAAAGAAAATGTTAACATCTCAAGAAATGTACTTCAGGAAATTCCTAGAAGATGTGCTTCACTAACACAAGAGAGTAAATAAGAAAAAGGAATAAGTGTTATCTAACACAAAAGGAGGTGAAGAGGATTCTCATTATGATGGCAAAGGGAATCTCAGGACCAGAGCTAGGCAGAAGGCCCAGAAAACATTGAGTCCTTAGTTAAAGGTCAGAAAGCCCAGGAAAGATGTCCTCAGGAAAGAAAAATGAGACTGATAGATTACTTAGTAATTTTCATACAGTGGAAAGTTATACAATAAGGCATTTTACAGAGCTTTTGGGTAGCGAGAGGCTTGGATGTTTAAAAAAATTATACAACACACTTAGTTCAGCAGTGAACAGTATATATACAAAGCAACAATAATAAAAACATTACATAAATACTTAACTAAAAGTTGGAGGTAATATTAAGAGGATGCTAAAAGAGAAAAGGATGTAAATGTAAAAAAACAAACAAGCCAAACCACACAAAAACAAAACCATCTTCCATAATGGAAAATCAATAGATAATGTCTAATATTTATAAATCAAGGGTAGCAATCTGTATTTATTATATGGAAAAAGTTCTAGATTTCAGGAAAGAAAACCAGTGAGTTGAAAAGCATTGGCTTTGGTTGCCAGATGTTCTTACGGGGGTGGAAGAGTGTGTACAGAACAAAGGACTCTTTGTTATTACTTTACATGCCTTCAAAGCCAATTATCTATAATATAATTGCACAAAAGTTTTTAAAGGGGTTTGGAAGAGAACATGAGTGTACTGTTGGGACCATGCCTACTACTGTCTAAGATACTTGGTGAAGAATCCTTCTTTGAGAAGCAAAGGTTCTGAGCCTAATTGGGCTGGGCAAATTTAAAGATCATCCAGTTCAATCTTCCCATTTTACAGATGGAGCAGTTAAAGCCATCTCTATCTACAGAGAAGCGTAACAAGTTAGTGTGAGAGCCAGGCCTGGAATCCAGTCAATGACTTCTGTTCACTCCCTACATCTCAGAAAGAAGCAAATGGGAACATAGAGAACTAGAACGAAGTTTGGTATCAGGCAGTTTGAGTTTAAATCTTGACTTCATCACTTGTGACCTTAGACCAGGTCTTTCTGGCTAGGTGACTTTGGGCATGTTATTGCAAATGGAGATAATAAGAGCTACTTAACATATTAAATTAAGACAATAATGAAATGATTAAATCAAAAAATCAATGTAAAGATTGTGACATCTAGCAGATACTGAATACATGCTAGTTCCCTACGTTGTTGTAATTTCAGAAGATAGTAGGACCAATGAAATGAATGAAAAGACAGGGGATGTATTTGTTAAGAGTAGTTATCTAGAATGGAGGCCCTGAACTGTCTGAGTTAGGGTCCTTGATTTGCTGTGTGACCTGGAACAGGTTACTTACCCTCTCTGGGCCTCAATTTCCTTATCTTAAAATAGTACCTACTTAGATGTTTGCATACCCTGTTCACAGCAGCACTATTCCCAATAGCCAAGAGGTGGAAGCAATTCAAATGTCCATGGACAGATGAGTGGATAAACAAAATGTGAAAGATATCTATATCTACATATAGATATAGATATATAATTTAGCCAAAATGTGATATATATAATATATATATTGTGATTATATATATATAAATTATATATAATTTAGCCAAAATGTGATAGATATATATATATATTATATACATATAAACAAAATGTGATATATATATAATTTAGCCTTAAAAAAGAAGGAAGTCTTGTCATGCTACAACCTGGATGAACATTGAGGATGCTAAGTGAAATAAGCCAGTTACAAAAAGATAAATACTGTAAGATTCCTTTTATATGAGGTATCTAAGGTAGTCACATGCATAGAAACAGAAAGTAGAATGGTAGTTACCAGGGGCTGAGGGGAAGGGGAAAATGGAAGTTGCTGCCGTTGGTATGGAGTTTCAGTTTTGCAAGATGAAAAGGTTTTGGAGATCTGATTCACAACAATGTGTACACTTAAAAATGGTTAAGCTGGTAAATCTTGTATGTATTTTTACCACAATAAAAAGGTAAATTTAAAAAATGGTACTTATTTCATAGGGTTATTGTGTTAAATGAGTAAATACATGGAAAGCACTTAACATAATACCTTACGCAATAAATGTTAAATTTTATATTATTTCTAATAGTAGTATCACTCCCTATTTCATGAAAATGCCGTCTGTCTGTTCTTTTGCCTCTGGCTTGTTATTTCTTTGCTTTCTAAACTCCTTTCTACCCTGCAAGGCCCTCCTCAAATGCCACCTCCTCCAGGACTCCCTTCCTGAATTTTCCCCACCTGAATATCTCCTGTCCCTCCTTTGATGCTTCTGTTTGTACTTTTTTAATGGCACTTAACCTATTCTATCCTGTATTAGACAGGTTTGTGTACGGTTTGTGTGTTGTTGTATGTGTAGTGTTTTACTCTTCTTTGTATCCCCTGTGAATCACACACATGAGAGACATATTTTATGAACTTTATGAGTTGTTTCAACCTATATGATTCCCAGATTGAGTTGATTAATATATTAAGTAGTTTGGATTCAGAGGTTACTATGACAGAGCATGCAAAAGGGATCTTTTTTTGACCTTTGTATTCCCAGCCACTACCATAATAGCAGTAAATACAAAATGCCCATTCATTGTTGAATGAATGAATGAATTCTGCAACTGGTAGGATTAAGTAGTAATGATTAATAAGAGAGAATAGCAAATTACTCAACAAGATCACCTTCATGTTGCTGTAGAAGCTCTCTACATCATTTGTCTCATGATTTTTTTTACAGTGTATTTCTTTTAATGAGGATTGAAATAAGACACAAAAATTGAAATGGTTAATGTGAATCTTAAGGCTTAAAATTTATAGGTTTTCATCTGCTTTAGTTTTCTATTTGTCTTGTCAAAAAAAAATGACCACAAATTTGGCAGCTTAAAATAACACAAATTTGTTATCTCACAGTTCTATAGATCAGAAATCCAGGTGGGCTTAACTAGTTTCTCTGTGCCAGGTGTCATTAGGTCAAAGTCAGCCTCTACTTTGGTTTGGCTCTTATCTAAAGGCTCTGAGGGGAAATCCACTTCTGGGATGGTTCAGGTTGTTGGTAGAATTTAGTTCCACGCATTGTAGGATTAAGGTTCCAACTCCCTTGCTGGCTCAGCAAGGATTCATTCTCAGCCTCTAGAGCTACTGGTGAAAGCCAGCAATGGTGGTTCAAGTCATTCTCATGCCTCAAATCTCTGACTTTTCCTTGTGTCTCATCTCTCTTGCTTCCGGTCTGAGAAAGTTCTCTACTTTGAAGTCCTCATGTGATTTGATTGAACCCACCCATGTAAATCCAGAATAATCTTGGTATTTTAAGGTTCTTAATCTTAATTACATCTAAAAAAAAATCCTTTTTGCCATGTTGACATGTTTCAGGTATGAGCAGGTAGACTCACTCATCCTACTACACCATCCCTGTTCTTTTTTTTTCCCTTAAAGATTGTTTATATGACCATGTCATTTCTCCTTTACAGTCTCCCACAATTTGGATTTTGCTGATCATATCCCCCTGGTGTTGTTTCACATATTACCCTGTTCCCAAGATTGCTTAGAAATTGGTAGTTAGATCTAGATTGTAAAGACATAATCAGATCAGGTTTACTTTGGGGTAAGGATACATCAAAGGTGGTGGTGTGTTCAAATCAGTAGGCACTTACGTCTGGCTGTCTCTTGTGCAACATAAGCAGCATTTGTGATCATTGACCTTAGCTCCATTACTTTAGCAAGGATTGCAAAATGGCGATATTCTTTTAATCTTATCATTCCATCTTCATTTACTTTCCTTTATTAACTGTTCGGTTATGCAGAGGTACAGTACATTAGGAAAGGCCAGATAAAATTTGATTCTTTCCCTGTATTTTCTGGTTTTCAAAGTGAGTTGGTTATCTACTGAAAGTAGTTTTTTTTTTTCTCAGTACAATTATTGACTCATCAATTTAATGTTTGAAACACTTATTATTATTGCACTTATTATTACACTTATTATTGCACTTATTATTCTCACTGACGCTCAGATATTCCCATATTTGTTAAGTGGGAGCCTCTTGAGGTTAGCTCCTGAGTCCTATTGATAGGACTTCAATAGTATTTCATAGTGTCCCTGCTTTCAGTATAACACGATGTTCCAACTCATCTTATGCATTTCCTGCCTCCTACCTGGCAGCAGCTATTTCTCCATGCAGCTCTAAATTCTTTTAAAGGAAAATGCTATTTCAATGACCACAATTTAGGTCCTGGGGATAGTCATTGCTACTGGTTTGGTCTTTGTTTCCAGGCTCTACTGTGGTCTTAGCAAGGCAATTTTTTTTTTTTTAAATCATCATGGGTACATACTGACACTTCCAATTTAAATTCAGGACCATGGGATTTTAACTTAGCCTCACTTAGCTATTTCATATCTCTTTCTTCTTTCTCCTGTGCTTAAAAAAAATCTATTTCCTAATGGCATCAGCAAATTTCTTATTTGCTTTATCTCACAATATACATATTTGAGTCCTAAAACAAAAATACAGACACCAATGATGATTACTGAAAATAGTTTGACAATTTTTAACATTATTTTTCATTTAATAATATCTACCATGGCCATGTAGAGAAATCTTCCCCATTCCTTTTTAGAGCTTCAGAGTAAGCCGCGAGTCTTCTGTCAATGGAAAATTGACTTGTTTCCATTTTGTTGTTATTTCAAATATTGCCTCAATGAATACATCTTTTTATGTTTTGGCCAGTGTATCCCTTGAACAGATTTTTAGAAGTGAGATCGCAAATTACTCATGGAATTTTGCTGGATATTGCTAAATTCCTCCTCCATGGGGTTGTGACATTTTTATATTCCCACCAGCAATGTATGACATTGTCTGTTTCACCATACCCTGGCCCATAGGTTGTCATCAAATTTTAGAATTTTTGCCACTTTAATAGGTGATAAGTAATATCTTAATGTAATTTAAATACTTCTCTTATTTTGAACCATATTGGACAACTTTGGTTTAAGACATATTCGCATATTTTTGTTTCTGAATTTTCCAAATCTCTTGTCCATTTACTATCAGATTATTATACTTTTCTTTATTTTCAGAAACTTGCTATGCATAAGGGATATTAACCTTTTGTTAATGCTTTAAGTTGCCAATTTTTTCTCTTTGTCATTTATCTTTTTACATATGGTTTTTGTTTCTTTGCCATTTTTTTTCATTTTTTGTCAAATTTTTTAACCTTATCCCTTATTGTATGTAGAATTTCAGACATAGTTAAGTATTTCCACTCCCCTAGGTTATAGAGGAATTCACTCCTGGTTGTTCTTGTTGTCGTTGTTTTGCATTTTAAATCTCTAGTCCCTTTGAAATGTACTATGTGTGGTGAGAGGAAAGGATCTAATTTTATTTTTCATATGGCTATCAGGTTAACCCAACATCACTTATTAAAAAGCCCATCTTTGGGGCACCTGGCTGACTCAGTTGGTAGAGCATGCAACTCTTGATCTCAGGGTTGTAAGTTCGATCCCCACGTTGGGTATAGAGATTACTTAAAAATAAAATCTTAAAAAAAAATAAATTAAAAGTCCATCTTTTTCCCAGTGATCCAAAGTGCCACCTTTGTTTTATGCTCAATGTTCATATTCAAATCGTTCCATTGATCTATATCTCTCTTCGTTATTTGCCTGTTCTTTCTGACTGGCATTTGGTAACAATGGAAATTAGGAGCATATGAAGCAATAAAACCTTTTAGGACTAAAATCCATTGTGTAAATAGTTCTTAAATTTAGTTGTTTTGTTTAAATGAGGGAAATAAACTCATTCTTTTGCATGTAGCAAAAGGAATTCTTTAAGAGCCTTAAAAGGGTTTTGCGGGGAAGCAGCCTGATATAATTAATGCATGGGTTCAGGATCCTGCCACTCAGGAGCTGCTTTGTTGTGGGCTCGTTCTTAATTTCTCTGAGCCTTAGTTTCCTTACTTCTAAAACGGAGATAAAATCTCCCAGGGCCGTTGTGAGCATAGAAAGATCTGCGTGCCATTACCCAGCGTAGTGGCCCCACATAAAGGGCACTCAGGGAGTATTGGTTGTCTTTTCTTCCCCTTCAGGGGAAAATGCATTTATAACTTTTATGGTGAGGTTTTCTCCAGCTACTCATGAAAATGAAGAACTGGCCTGATTTTTACTCTGCAAAACTGATTAAATAAAAGGAACAGATGAGAAATCAAAGTTCTTCACTCCCAATTACCCAGTAGTGCCTGCCTTCACTGAACGGCAGGCTTCCCAGGCTCAATTTTCAGAGTGAAAGAGGAAAAGTGGATTGACAACAATCACAGGGATTGTTGACTTCTAAATTGATGTAAGCCTAGATGGAGGGGAGATTCAGAAGAAGGATGATGAGCAGAGATCATGCTTTCCTCTTCCCAATACAACATTGCTTTTGGCTTTCCAGTTTAAGAGGGGAATCTGGCTTATGATACTCATATCCAGAAATTTCCAGAAAATCTCTTCACTCTAAAAGCCCCTCCCTACCCTGAAGTTGTCAGAGATCTGAGCATTTTTCTGACAAAATGCTTTATTTTTTAAGATCCCCATATCAGATTTTTTTTCCATAGGGTCCTGTTTTGCTTTATTTAGCCTAATAATTTTCATAATTGTCTACTTTAGATTGTGACACAATATAGACATATTTAAGGAATTTGTTTTGAAAACATATCTTAAGATCATTTTTAGAGGTTTTTTAATGAATTATTGAAGCCCTAATTAGATTCCAATTCATAACTTTATTCCTTCCTTTTTAAATAAACCCATTGAAAGTAGTTCATGTAATTCACCAATATTAAGAACTGTTATATGAAGATGAAAAGGGGCTCCATAAATATGATTTGATCAGTTTTCATACAGCATTGATTAGATTATATTCATACAGAATTTGAAAGAATGTTTTCAAATACATTTTTATTTAATTTTTGCAACAGCATTGTTATATGTAAATATTGCTAACCATAGTTTATAGTGGAGCAGACCAAGCCCAAAGAAGTTAAATTTTAAATGGCCCAGGATCTCATAGGCAACTACAGTTTGAGACTAGAAATTCAGATTTCAGTCTAGCGTTCCTGCCACAATTCATAATCAGCAAGAGAACTAGTTTAGAGACATGCATACATATTAAATTTTCCATATTTAACATCATGTCAGATTTTCCACTGAATGAATCTTATGCTTCATTTGCAATGTTCCATTTGTAATCTTTCAATCTTTCTTAGCTTTCTTAATTAATATGAATAGCTAACTAGTCCTGCAGTATGTCCAAATGAGAACTATCTAAACTATTATGGAATAATGCTCTGGTAACTTGAAACCTCCAGAGGATCAGTCCTCACAAAGAGTTAAAAACAAAAAAAAAGGAAAAAGGCACAGAAGTAGCATTGTTGGTTAAGCAGGAACTTAGTGCTGATGTCTGGTTTTGTTTTCCAGGTGGCACTGCATGCTTGTGGAGTGGCAACAGACATGGTGATAGAGCACTGCATCAAAACACGGGCTTCCTTTGTCACGTGCCCTTGCTGTTATGGTTTCATTCAGAACACCTCAAAGTTTAATTTTCCCAAAAGGTGAAATGTAGTGTTCACCCTAAGACACCAATGTGGGGAATAAAGCTAAAGCACGAAAACTCATTTGATACAAAGTTGCAATGAGATTTCACTTTTGAACTCACTTCCTCTTTCCACAGCAGGTACTGTTTATAAGTTATATAAGGAAGAGAGGATCTCCTCTATGGCTGCTCCTTGATTTTTCTCCTGGACCCAGCTCCTGAAATTTAGAAGCAAGTCTATCTGAGAGTGAGCTGGCTGACTAAGAAATCTGATAGGTTCAGCACTTCTCATCACCTCTGAGAAGCAGCAGGTGTTGTGGTTAAGTGCTTAGGACCCGGAAGTCTTCCGTCGCCCGGTGGAGGGGGGGGGGGGCAAACATCGGCTCCTCAGACTTTTATAAGTCGTTTCACTTCAGGCAATTTACTTCAGCTCTTTTTGCCTACATTTTCTCATCTATAAAATGGAGGTTATAATAGTAATTACCTCAAGGTTTTTGTGAGAATTGAATGATATATATGTAAAGCACTTAGAAGTGGCACAGAGTAAGCATTCAATAAAATGTGAGCTGTGGCCAGGTACGGTAGTAGCAGCGGTATTTTTAAATACTGCCCATGGGTGCTGATTAATCTGCAAGCCGGACAGCCATTTTTACAGTCCTTCTTATCCCACCTACAAGAGGGAGACATTTTATTTCTCACCACTTTGGCCTAACCTAGTGGAGGGCTGTTGTCTTGGTGTTCATGACATTTCACTCTCTGAATCACAGTTATTGAGAATCATGCTGATCATTTTAATTACAGAATAGATTGTTAGTTTTAAAAAAATTCTATAATGTGTCAAAAAAAGATTTCTTGATCAATTGCATGATTACTTTTAAGAAATATTAGAAAATTTCCATCAGAATTTATACTTAAAGGCTTCTGAATAAAGTAATAAAGTACAAACAATAGCCTTCTTTTTTTTTGTCTTTGATTTTTTTTTTCTTTATTTCATTTTTTGTTCTTTACCACAATTTGCAACTAGTTGAGAGAAAACCAAAGGAACTTTGGAAAGGCAAATAATAAGTATAACTTAAGGTTTATTCAATAGCTGAAATTTCACTCTGTTCTGAATCTATACAGATAAAATGTATATTTTACAACCCATCAAGAAATCTGTAAGTCTAGCACTATAAAGATTTTTAAGAATGTTAATTTGAGTTATTCAGCCTGTGGCTTCACTTAATTGATTTTAAAATCTTACTTCAGTGTCTGTCAGCTTTTCATATCTCTGTAGATTTATTGCCATTTTCTCCTTTTGTCAGTGGAAGACCATTCCCAGGCCATTATCCCCCTGCCCTAATCACCTGTGTCAGGTACCAGACAACTAGGGACAGCCCCTATCCCCAAAGCCACTGACATTATCCAGTCCTACCCAGTCCTAAGTTTGCTCATCCTGCCTTGCCATCTCTTCCAATGGAATCCATAATAAAGGCTCTTGCCCACATTGTATCCCACTCCCTCTGCCTCCTAAGCAGCCCTGGTGCTTCCCCATGTGGCTCTCTGTGGCATGGCATGCCCTCTCTTAGGAATTATTGGGAAAAAACTAACTTTTCCATGGCAAACATCTCCTGATCTGTTGTCCTCACCATATCTAAAATAGTAGTAAAACCTACATTTTAAAACCCCTGGATCTTTGTGCACCGATGTGGGGAAGAGAAAAAAAAAAATGGTTGTGCATCTCTAACAGTATAAACAATCCTTGAAAAAATCTTCAAAATTAATAGCATACTGAGAGTATGCTTTTGGCTTTTTATAAAGACATTTCAAACTGGCATAGTTTTCAGCGTAAGATAGCATTATGTACTCCTCAGATAAAATACCTACTTTTGTTTATAGTTTTTTCTATATTTCTATATAGAAATATATAGACTATCTCGACTCCTAATCTTTGGTGTTTAAAGTAATAACTCTTTTTTTTCTTTTCTATTTCAGTGAACAATTCAAGAAAACTTTATCATACAAGGTAACCTTAAAAAGTTCTAGATGTCTTTCTAATATACTTTTTATTCCTTCTTTATATTTTTCCCCCTCCCAAATTTTGAATGGTATATATAATCTATAGTTATCTTGGAATTACTCATCAACATGTAATATGGGAGGCTTGTTTTACTTTTTATGTTTTGTTTTGTTTTGTGAATCAAGATTAAAGTCCAAGTAGGTGGCAAGACTTGTGAAGGGTCTGAGAGTTTACCCTGCAAGTTCACATGCTAGCCTGCCACAATTTCATGGATGCCGGCAGATAGGAGACTTCTGAATTAGAGACCTGGCAGTAGGAGTAGCCAGACTATCATCATTTTTGTCCTGACTTCCTGAGACAGTTCCCACAGGGCAGTACATAATGGGCCATGCGACACCTAATACACAGTGAATTACAGTACAAGAAAGGGAAGCTGAGCTTAGGAAACCCAAATGTTTTAAGATTTAATCTTTAAGCAAGCATTCCTGCCCTTTGCTCCAGAGTGAAACTATGTATTTTCCAGAGTTGCTCACTATATAAACATCTTTGAGAAGATAATCTAGAACACAGGCAAATTTTTCTGTAAAAGGTCGGACAGTAAACATTTTAGGTTTTGTCAGCCACTTAAAAATTTCCCAGCTATTCTACTTTGTCCTTGCTGTTTCTTGTTGCTTTTGGTGGTGGTGGTATACAATCTTTTAAAAATGTAAAGACTGTTTTTAACTTGAGAGCCATACAAAAAGAGGTCATAGGCTGGATTTGGCCCATAGGCCAGAGTTTGCCAACCCCTGGTACAGAACAAACGCAGCACCTCTACTCATAAGGCGTGAAGAAATACAAGCACTGTTTCTCAACAGTAGTCAGAACATTACATAGTTCTGAGGCATCAATCTGAGCAAACTAGTTTCCAGCTTTCTGAATATTACCACTAACTAATTGGTCAATAACATGACAAATGCATTCTAAAAAATGGTAATGATATTTGCCAGAAATACATGAATAATCCCATTAAAACTTGATAAATTAGATTCTTAGTTCACTTCTTGCAGACTCACTAAAAATATATAGTTTCATTTTACATGCCAGGCCCCCCCTTTCAAGATTTTTCCCTTCTCCACCCACCGGTTAAGTAGTGGGGGACAGTGACTTAAAAACGTTCATTTCTACCAGCTTGGCACATACATCTCCTTCACCTCTACTTTATAATCCTTAAACAGGCACCTCCAACTCTGTCTCCCACCGGCCCTTTTCCCCCTCCTCACCTCTCCCCCTGCTCTGAGCATACACAGATACTCTAGAGGGAAGAGTGTTGATGCTTTCATCCAGAACCAGACTTCCCTGGTCTTTGCTTACTGGAGTTTAAGTTTGTATGTCTTAGGGAACTGTAAGGTTTTTGGGAAACATTAGGACCCCAGGAACTTTGTTTTCGTAATATTCAAAACACCTTACCTTTCTCTTATAAGACCCTGCCAATAGAGTAGACAATGAGTTGAAAAATAAACAAAAACTAGGGCCCTGTTTTTAATGCCTCTTTGAGTGATGCTGGCTAAAAACAAATTGAGAGGATGCGTGTAAAAAACCTAGGGCAGTGAAGAGGTTGGGTGCCCCAGTCTCACTGGCTAGAAAAGAATGTAACATTTCTAAAGAATAGCGACAGGGTACCCAGGCTCTTCCAGAGGCCAGAAAACTCACTGGTACCCAGTCTACTGGGTCTACTCCTTCTCTCACACCCCCAAAAGCTGCTTGGCCACCAGCCCTTTTGAGGGTCTCAGGTATAAAGGCTCCAGAGAGAAGTCTGAGCTTCTTGGATACTGTGGCAAGATATTTCTTAACTGAACCATGATGGGTGGGCCGCCAGGCAGAACTACATGGAGGTAGTGCCTAAATGTCTTGAGAGTTACTGAGTTCCATCGGTAGCGGGAGCGGAGAGCGGACCCCAGAGAGCCCTGAGCAGCCCCGCCGCCGGCGGCCTAGTTACCATCACACCCCGGGAGGAGCCGCAGCTGCCGCAGCCGGCCCCAGTCACCATCACCGCAACCATGAGCAGTGAGGCCGAGACCCAGCAGCCGCCCGCCCCCCCCACCCCCCCCCCCCCCCCGCCTCCGCCCCCGCCGCCCCCACCCTCCCCCCCCCGCCTCCGCCCCCGCCCTCGCCCTCAGCGCTGCCGACACCAAGCGGGCACCACTGGCAGCGGCGCAGGGAGCGGCGGCCCCGGCGGCGGGGACAAGAAAGTCATCGCAACGAAGGTTTTGGAAACAGTAAAATGGTTCAATGTAAGAAATGGATACGGTTTCATCAACAGGAATGACGCCAAGGAAGATGTATTTGTACACCAGACCGCCATAAAGAATAACCCCAGGAAGTACCTTCGCAGTGTAGGAGATGGAGACACTGTGGAGTTTGATGTGGCTGAAGGAGAAAAGGGTGCGGGGCAGCAAATGTGCCAGGCCCTGGTGGAGTTCCAGTGCAAGGCAGTGACCGTGCAGCAGACCGTAACCGTTCTAGACGCTGTCCACGTCGCAGGGGTCCTCCACGCAATTCCCAGCAGAATTACCAGAAGAGTGAGAGTGGGGAAAAGAACGAGGGATCGGAAAGTGCTCCGGGAGGCCAGGCCCAACAGCGCCGGGCCCACGGCAGGCGACGCTTCCCACCTTACTACCTGCGGAGACCTACGCGCGGCGACCACGGCATTCCAACCCTCCTGTGCAGGGAAAAGTGATGGAGGGTGCTGACAGCCAGGGTGCAGGAGAACAAGGTAGCCCAGTGAGACAGAATAGGTATCGGGGTTAGAGACCACGATTCCGCAGGGGTCCTCCTCGCCAAAGACAGCCTAGAGAGGACGGCAACGAGGAAGATAGGGAAAATCAAGGAGATGAGACCCAAGGTCAGCAGCCATCTCAACGTCGGTACTGTTGCAACTTCAATTACCGACGCAGACGCCCAGAAAACCCTAAACCACAAGATGGCAAAGAGACAAAAGCCGCCGATCCACCAGCTGAGAATTCGTCCGCTCCCGAGGCTGAGCAGGGCGGGGCTGAGTAAATGCCGGCTTACCATCTCTACCATCATCTGGTTTTGCCATCCAACACGAAGAAATGAAGATGAAATTCCAGCAATAAGAAATGAACAAAAGATTGGAGCTGAAGACCTTAAATGCTTGCTTTTTGCCCACTGACCAGATAAATAGAACTATCTGCATTATCTATGCAGCATGGGGTTTTTATTATTTTTACCTAAAGACGTCTCGTTTTGGTAATGACAGACGTGTTTAAAAAAAAACAACAAAAAACCTGGTTTTTCTCAATACACCTTTAAAGGTTTTTAAATTGTTTCATATCTGGTCAAGTTGAGATTTTTAAGAACCTCGTTTTTAATTTGTAATAAAAAGTTTACAACTTGATTTTTTCAAAAAAATCAACAAACGGCAAGCACCCGTTAATAAAGTCTTAATAAAAATAAATAAATAAATAAATAAATAAATAAATAAATAAATAAATGTCTTGAGAGTTACTTTGGAAGTGTTTTTCTCCACAGTTCAGTTTATAGAGCAAATCTTTACTGACTTCTGCTCTGTGCCTCCCCTTCCAGAATTTAACTTCTCTTGGGGAGAACACATACACAAATAATTCCAGTAAAATCTGGCAAGGACACCAGAGGCGATTGCCTCAACATTAAGTGAATCTTGACTTTCAAACACTATGAAGACAAAGGGCATGCTTTTTCTTCAAATTATGTAATTCTAAATCCTTCTTCTGCCCCTTTGTCGATGCCGGTTCACGGCTGCTTAATACAAGTTACTCATTTGAGCCACTTTATTAGTGTCCTACCCATTGGCCACTAAATTTTATAGTGAACATTACAGTTGTTGTTGTTGTTGTTGTTTTAATGCATAAAAGTTGAGACAGAGGTAACCCTTCAAAAAGAACCAATATCACACAGCCACTTCAATTACCTTATTAAAAAACGGAGGCCTCAAGTTGAACATACAAAAGACGAAAGGGGACAAATGAGGAATCGGAGTTCCAGCCTTTGGCTAAGCTGACAGGTGAGATCACTTGCACACTTGGAGACTGCATCTGTTCCGAATGAACAGCTGCCGTGGGAACATCGCAGTACCCCCACTCCGCCTGAGCACTCACCTTTGGCTGCTTGCCTATTTCAGAGCGCTGTGCAGGCTCATCAGCTCTCTGCCCCTATAAAGCCTTGTTCTTTTTACATGAAAGCAGCCTTTCCTAAAATTGTCAAGCAGAATAATTTTCCTCCCACTCCCTCAGGTCATTCTTACGGTTGCCCTTAAAGTAGATGCACCTCCAGCAGCCCTTTGGAGTGAGGAGAGAGTGAATGAGCCAGCTTCCTCTCCTCTAAAGGGACAAGGGAAGAGTCCAGAAAAGCATAGGAACAGCCAGCACTCTGCTGGGTATCCCAGAGAACTACAGAACCACAGAACCCACAAAGAGTGATGATCTTCTACAGTACTGCCTTTTCCCCTGGTGGGAGCCACCTAGACTGACTTCTTGGAGCCATGTTCCTGAGATTCAAATTTTATTAAAGGAAAAATATAAGTGAATTTTAGGTCTTTTCATTTAACACATGATAATCATGCATTGTAACCCTATTTTGGCTAAAAGCAACTGGCTAACTGGCCTGAGGATTTTCCTTGCATCCATTCTTAAGAACTGCATCTGAAGAACAGTCTACTTGAAGGGGAAAAAGTTATTGAGTACCATTTTCTGAAAATGTGTTTCTTTCAGAGCTATTACTTGTGCAGTACTTTATTCAGTTAAACTGTAGAACTCCAGATAAGTGAGGTAGTTTTTATAATTTTTAGTTTTGAAGCAGAAGATTAAAATAGACCCACATTCTACCGTTTTTTTCTTTTAGGAACACATGATTCTGTGTAGATTTGCGGATCAGACAGCTGTCCAGCTTCCACCCCAACGAAGACTTGTAGGTATGTGTTTTCACAGAGCAGCTGATGAGTAGATTACGTACGGTATGCCTAGGAATGAATGGACTGGCTCTATATGGGGAAAACTGGTCCATTTATCAACAAGAAACTCAAGTTTGTTTTTCCCAGAAAAGGCAATCCATGTTGAAAAGGTCTTTGTAGGTATAAGAGTATTTTATCCCATTTTTGTTAACATTAATACTTTTTTAAAAAAGATTTTATTCATTTATTTGACAGAGAGAGACACAGCAAGAGAGGGAAAACAAGCAGGGGGAGTGGGACAGGGAGAAGCAGGCTTCCCACCGAGCAAGAAGCCCGATGTGGGGCTCAAACCCAGGATCCTGGGACCATGACCTGAGCCAAAGGCAGACACTAAACGACTAAGCCACCCAGGTGCCCAACATTAATACTTTTAAATTCATCTTCAGTATTTGTACATTGAGCAGAATTATGTGAAATCTCTTTCTTACTGTTATGAACAAACTGAGGGATCTGTCTAAAGCCACAGAAGAAAATATAAAGATGGAAAAATCAACTTTGCATGCCAAAATTAGTTAAAATATGTATAAGCATTTTTTCTTGGAAAAAAGTATACTTGTATATTATTAATCATAGACCAATTTATTCAACATCTGTAATAGTAAATATTACCTTAATTGGAAGACCTGCAATAGCATTTTAAGTTTAAGTAATGAATTTATCCAAGACTTTGCTTTAGAAAAAGAAATCACATTTAGAAGGACAATAGCAGCTAACAGTGACTGCGCATTTAAGTGCTGAGCTAAATGCCTTACCCATTATCTCAGTAAATTCTAATGAAAATACTTATGGGGTATGTACTATTATTTAGGACTGGGACAAAAGTTTGTCCAGGATCCTTTACCTGGTAGATGATGGAGCCACACTATGAACTGATACGAAGGCTAGGTTCCAAAATTAGGGCTTGAGAAGATTGAGTGGAGTCAAAAATAATCTTTAAAATTATTTAGAAGAGCCCCCACATTGGAGGCCATCATAGTATATTGGAAAACAGATTGCCATTTCTTTGGCTGAGCACCAGATGTGATAATTAGCTTGCATACAGGGACTGTGTTGTGTGAGAAGTAGTTATCTTCAAACTCTAAAGTCAAAGTCAGCGGGGCGCCTGGGTGGCTCAGTCGTTAAGCGTCTGCCTTCGGCTCAGGTCATGATTCCAGGTCCTGGGATCGAGCCCTGCATCGGGCTCCCTGCTCCGCGGGAAGCCTGCTTCTCCCTCTCCCACTCCCCTGCTTGTGTTCCCTCTCTCGCTGTGTCTCTCTCTCTGTCAAATAAATAAATAAAATCTTTAAAAAAATAAAAATAAATAAAGTCAAAGTCAGCATAGCAAGATACATACAGAGAGGCATCTGAGACCTGATTTCCTTTTCTTTCTCACACTCCGGAGCATAAAGATATGGAAAAAGCTCTTCCTCTCTCTCCTGCATGCAACCTCCTTCTCTTTCCCACTCCTTTTCTCTGCCTCCTCCTTCCCCCATTCCCAACTCTCTGAGCTAGTTGAGTGTACATGTGAATGTTGAGGGAGTGCTAGATGGGAAGTTGCTGGAGTTGAAGAGGAGGAGGAACATTTGGCCTGATCACTGGCATGAGGGGAGGGAAGGTCATGTGCAAAGTCACGGACTCCATCAAATGTGGACATCTGTACTTTGCATGGGCCATATTTTTGTTCTGTGAACATTTTAGGAAGCTTTCAAGGCCCCCAAAGGGAGACTACCAACAACTGAATTTCAGTTGTAAAGGTACTTCTTCAACATGTGAAAACATGAGATTCTTTTATGCAATAGAAAAGGAAAAATTAACTGGACTGGGATCAAAGCCAAGGGTGAAGGAGCTGCAGTGTAAACCCAGGGTGGGTACTGAAGGAATGCAGGGCGTCTATTCTGACAGAGAATGTTTCATTTTAAACTGAAGAGTAGACGGAGGTGGGTTGGGGGGAGCCTTTACAGATGTCTTAAAAGATGAACAGTATTTTAAGGGAAAAAAAGAATGTCGGCCGCACAACTGTTGATGAACGGGGAGGGGTGGGTTGGGGGGTGATTTCGCCTAAATGGAATTCAAGACCTCTCTTTTTATATCATTTCTAACACAGTTCATCCTTTTTGGCATAGGAGCTTTTAAGAAAAAAGTACAAAATAAACATTTTAAATCTGAATGTCTCATTGCCAATTCTTACCTACTGACTTCACCTTCCACAGTTTTTCTGTGAGGGTTCTTCTCTCTTCCACAGAAGAACGTCTCTGTTTCAATTATCTGGCTTCACTTCTGCAGCTATTCAATTTTAGTAGTTTCTGTGGACATCCAAATAAATTATTTAAAAATAATGTTTAGTCATTATTATAAATAGGAGGGAAAATGGAATTAAGTTCTGCATAGTCAGTAGCCTTTTGGAGGATGAAGTTTGTATACTGAATTTAAAGAAATTGAAAGCATAAAAGTGAACCATAGCTTTGAATATATTCAACCCCAAATCATTTTTATTTCCAGAGCTACCTTTAACATAGAAATTTGCATTTGCCAAAGGAACACAAATTAGCTGCTTTGCTTGCCAGTCAGGTTTTCTCTTTTGTTTTCCAAAGATTACAAAGAAGATTGAATACCACTATTTTATTGGGGTGAAGGAGTTCTGAAAATTGATTATGTTACACTGAACATACACATCCACCTGAAATAACTGAAGCACAAATAAGAATTTTCTCAAATATTTTCCATTTCTCATTTTTCCTTGTCCTAAAAATTTCAGGTTCAAATGTAGCCCATCTTTCAGATGCCTCTTTGTTAGCATGACACTTTAAATATTATTAAAGATAGATGTTATTTCTTTCACAATGTTACAGGTAATATATTTCCATAGGGAATGCAGGCACAAGGTCTTTAAATGTATTTTTAACCAAAGTGGGAAATAGGATCTGTAGTCTGTATTTGAGATTTATTTATAAATACATTTTAAAAAGTTAACATTCTCAAAAAAAAGAAAGTTAACGTTCTCTAAATTATCAGCAGAAACAAATCTGTGAACTGTCATATGTGATTGTATTTTCTCCGTACTGATCAAGAGTTAGGTTGACAGAGACTAAACAGGACTTGGGGGCAAACAGCATTCGCCATATACTTGTAGATTTTGTCGCTGTATAGATGGACAAATTGAAATTGCACTGTTCCCTGTAGGGCGTCTCATGATACCATTTTATTGTATTTCAGGAAAACAGTGCATGTGCCTAGTGGATCTGGATCGAGCAAGAGCTGCAGAAGAATGTGGTTACTCCGTTCAAGTAATATCCATGGAGCCAGAGAGCTGCTCTCCCAAAAATAACATGATCGTGGGAGTCCCCATTTAGAAGGAGATATTCACATTTGATGTTTGGCCATCCATCTTCATGATGAAAGCCCAGTGGCATTTAGGAGGTTCTTGGCATAACTAGAAAACAGCATTAGCCATATTGAACTTATTGTGCTCAGGAAGGAAAGCAGCAGGAAAATCATGGAAGAAAGGCTGCCTGCAAAGCATCACAAATGCTCTTGTAATGTATGATTAAAGGACCACTGGTTTTCATAGTGAGAATCCCCTGAAGTCTCAGCTGCCAACAGAATAATACTCACCAGTGGAGGTTACATCACTGGAATAACAATTTCCTTCTCACTTCACAGCTTTTCTCATCTTGCCAATTTGATGTTCAATTCAAAACAGTGAATTGAAGCCTTTGTAATCATTGCAGCCTTTATAATCATTTAGATATTCAAATGGAGGCCAAAACTAGACTCAGTGGGATTGGTTGGTTGGTTGGTTGTATTTTAAACAATTGTATTTTTTCTATAATTTTTAAAAATATCCAGTCAGGCAAATACAGTATGGTTAAATTTTTAAGCCGGGATGAGATGGACTTGTATTTCATTTCATATACTTCTTTAAATATGTTTCCCATAAATTACCAAATGAGATTATCACTGGTTCAGACATTTTATATGAAGACATAAAATACTTGCAGGAAATTTCCCACTGCGGGAGTATGTAATTTGGACATAAATTCTAATTAATCAGTAAATACATTGATTAATGAATTCCAGTTTATAAATAATTACTGAGGATCCATTATTTTCAAGACCCTGGCATAGATTCTTCTAAGGATACAAAGATGAGTTGCAAGAGACATGGTCCCTTGCCTATGGAATAAATCATGTAAAAGAAAAATTAATGAATTAGTTCTTTATGTCATAATATAATGTATGGTCACAGGATCTGTTTTCCAGATATCAACCATATTTTTTAGTTACATTACTTTGCTTTACATTACACTTATTGAATGTAGATTGGAGGTAGGAGGAGTACAGAGTTTAGAAGTTTATTTGAATATTTCTCTCTTCTCACACTTCTCCTCAGTCCACCAGCTGAACTTTTTAAAGACAGATGACATGTCCTCTCTCACATGCTGCTAATTATTTAGCTTTTACATGCCCTAGGTTATTCCATTTGAGATGAGATTTATTTCATTGATTTTGATGTTTTCAAGCCCTGTATGACACATACTATGAGAAAAAGGATTTTAATAAGCAACTCTTTCATCATCATGACTTAAAATGCAGAAATAATTTATTCAAGGGAGGGGGACTTGAATTCTTGCTTTCTGAGGTAAAATTTAAGAAAAGAATTAACCATCAGCCCTGAGTTTTTTAGTCATTTTTACCTATAGATATACCATGCTCTTTTATCCTGGGCTTTCTTTTTTAAATGGAGGTATAATTTACAGACAATAAAATAACAGATTTTAAGTGTTGAGTTTGAGAAGTTTTGACATATATATATATGGAGATTATATAATCTCCATGCAACTGCCACCAGAAATAAGATATAGAATATTTCCACCAGCACAGAAAGTTCTCTTATGTCTCTTTCTGTTCAACTTCACCTACCCCAAAGGTAGAAATCTCTCTGATTTCTATCATCCTCCATTTTCTCTGCCTATTTTTGTCCTTCATATAAATGAAGTAATTTAGTATGTAGTCTTTTGTGTCTGGCTTCTTATTCCCAAGATAGTATTTTTTGAGAAATATCCATGTTGCTATATGTATCAATAGTTTCTTCTTATTCTTAAGTAACATTCTATTATATAAATTTATCAAAATGTATTTATTTACTCTCCAATTGGTATTTATTTGGGTTATTTCCACTTTGAGGATATTACAAATAAGGCCTATAAATATTCTTGTACAAGTCTTTTTGTGGACATATGTTTTCATTTCTCTTGGATAAATACCTAGTAGTAGAATTGCTGGGTCATTGAATAAATGAATGTCAATTGCCAAACAGTTTTTCCAAAACGGTTGTACCATTTTATATTCCCACCAGCAATGTATAAAAATTCTAATTCTCAACACCACCCTCACTTGATATTGTCAGTCTTTTTTATTTTAACCATTCTGGTGGACATGAAATGGTACTTCACTGGGATTTTAATTTTCATTTCTCAGATGACTAGTGATACTAAGCATCATTTGTTAAGTCAATGTTCAAGTCTTTTACTCATTTTTAAAATTAGGTTGTTTGTGGTTTTTTATTGTTGGTTTATAAGAGTTCTTTATATATTCTGGTTAAGAGTTCTTTGTCAGATATATGTATTGAGAATATTTTTCCCAGTCTGTGGCTTGCCTACTCAATTTTCATAATGAATGTTTTAATTTTCAGGAAACCTAATTTATCTGTTTTTGCTGTGTACTTTCTGTGTCCTCTATAATAAATCTTTACCCACCCTGAGGTTATGAAGATTTTTTTTCCATGTTTTCCTACAGAAACTTTATGGTTTTAGCTTTTTACATTTTAGGTCTATGATCCATCTCAAATCAATATTCACATAGAGGTAGGTAGGTTTTGAAAAATATACATTTGTTTTGGCACCATTTATTTAAAAACGTTTTCTCTTCCTATTGAATTGACTTGGCACCTCAGTTGAAAATTAACTGATGTATGTGTATGAGCCTATGGGGTCTCTAGTCTGTTCCATTAACTTGTTTGATTACTGTAGCTTTATAGTAAGTCTTGAAATTAGGTGATTTTCCAATTTCACTTCTCATTTTCCAGATTGTCTTAACTGTTCTTTTTTTTTTTTTTTTTTTAAAATACAAACTTTTTATTTTTTTAATTTTTAATTTTTTTTTTTTAAAGATTTTATTTACTTGATAGAGAGAGACACAGCGAGAGAGGGAACACAAGCAGGGGGAGTGGGAGAGGGAGAAGCAGGCTTCCCGCGGAGCAGGGAGCCTGACGCGGGGCTCGATCCCAGGACCCGGGGATCATGACCTGAGCCGAAGGCAGACGCTTAACGACTGAGCCACCCAGGCGCCCCTGTCTTAACTGTTCTAAATCCATTGTATTTCCATATAAATTTTTAAATTGGCTTATCAATTTCCTTAAAAAAAAAAAAATAGCCTGCTGGGATTTTTGGTATTGTCTGGAATCTTTAGATCAATTTAGGGAAAATGAACATATTAGCAATATTGACTCTTATAATCCATAAACATAATATATCTTTCCACATATTTATGTCTTCTTTAATTACTCTCAGTAATATTTTCTAATTTTCAATATAGATGTTTGGTTTTACTTATTATTTGATAGTTTTGATGCTGTTACCTTAAGTTGTTCCCACTACCCAAATCCCCTCCTCTTACCCCTCCCATTAACGTAAGCTCATTCATCCTTCTGCTCTTAGACCTGACCTCCTGAGGAAAGCCTGTCCTAACTTCTCTGGAGTTATTTACCTGTTATATAGAATGTGCACCGTCCAGAAGTCTTCTCCACCCACCGCAGGTGACTCAAAGCACCCCACCAAAAAAGCCCCTATGGTAAGAATCGAGAATACAAAAGGAAGTGACTCCACTTTTTCCCACCCTGTTCTCAGGCATGGAATTCTCCAGCTGTGATGGCTGTGGCTAGTCATAGATATGGGTGTTAACGATTGCCCTTAGGACACGATTTTTCTGTGTAAATCCTTTCCAAGGCTCCTTCTCCGCCAGGGCAAATGAAAGAGGTTGGATGCAGGCAGCAGGAAGGTTGTTGGCAATGACAACAGTCCCAGTAAGTGACCTGGTTTCACCCCTACACTTGTCTGTCAAAAGCAAAGCTGCTCCTCACGACCTCTCTCCCCCACAGTTGTAAGATTTGAAGCCAGAGATCATCTTTCATTAACTTTCAAGCCTGGCTCAGAGATAGGGAGGTATAATTATTAATGACTAAATAATTTTATCTTATTTAGGGAGACATTTCAGTCATATTAGAAATCAAAATTTTTCAGAGCACACATGCGATACAGTATGTGAATAACAATAATTAAACATTTAATCTCATTCTCAAGATTTTGGCTACAGGTGTTACCCTCTCCATCATTCGAGAAAATTGCCATCAATAGAACTTCCACATACACCTGTTTTTCTATTGGTTTTCACAATAAAATTAGAGCTATGTTTCTGTGGAAGTGATATAATTAAATCATTAAGAGGGAGCAATACTTTTTTTAAGTTACAATTTTTAAAAAGCAGATTCTCAAAGCAAAGTAGTTGGGCATTTTCAATAGATATTTTTTTATACTCCAGAAATACATGTCTGTTGAAGAAAAACTAGAAGACGTGGTTACATAAAAAGGAAAAAATTTTAAATCACTGTTAATACTTTGTTTTACATCTTCCTAGACTTTGTTCTATACACACACAGGCACACACAGAGAGAGATTTATTTAACAAACACTAATACAGTATTTAATATTTGCTAGGCACTCTTCTAAGTCCTTTGTAAATAATAACTCATTTTCAATCCTCATAATGACCCTAAGAACTAGATGCCATTAGTCATCTCATTTTATAGAAATTAAGGCCAGTGTTTCATAATAAGAGCAGACCCAGATTTGAACTCAGCAAGCAGTTGGCAGAGCTTATATTCTATTTCAGGCTCTTTACCAATCCTATCGGGATTAGCTGAGATTTGCTATAGTAACAAAATCTCTCTGCCTTTTGAAGTTCTACACAAGAAAGATGTATTTTTCACTTATACTACATACCCATCCAAGTCAGTTATGACTCTATGCCACATTATCTTCACACCTGACCAAGAAGCTTCTATTAGGAACATAGCTGGTCTCATGGAAAAGGAAATAGACATGACAAACTATCAGCTACCTACTGAAGATTCTGCTCAGATGTGATATATTTCACTTCCCTCATTTTGTTGACTAAAGCAAACTACGTAGCCCCTCCTGAGTTTTAACACAGTGGGGATGTATATAGCCTTGGTGGAAGGAGGTTGCAGATAATTGCAAACAGCAATGTAATGTACCACCAACAATGTAGTTGAAAGAGGAAGAAAAGAGGAGGAAGGGCAAAAGAAGGAAGAAGAGAACAGAAAGAAAAGGCTATTGCATCTTCCAGTTTAGAAATGGAGATTCTGAATGCAATTGACTTGGAGTAGGGCATTTTATTGAATCAATCAAAGAGGGAAGGCATGTGTCATAAGCATTTCCTGTCATTGCTCTGTGGACCTTTCACACTTACTATTGGAAAGGAATTTTCCAGAAAACACGTGAAAGGACTTGTTTTCTATTATACAAGATTGGAGAAACTTCTATTAATTGGAGTTTCAGATTTGCAAATTCTGCCTTACATATTAAAGTGTTTGATCTGTAATGCCAAACATTCCTTTAGGAAGGTACGAGTTTTTACTCCTAGGAATATATAATTATTCATTTTCCTAAACCCTTAACCAACACAGCATTATCAATTTTTTTTTAATTTTGGCCAATTTGATGGGCAAAAGTGCTATTTTGTTTTGATATTCATTCTTGAAGTTATTCATGTGATTGCATACTTTTCACATGGTTATTGGCCATTTATATTTTGTGAATTGCCTATTCATCCATTTATTAATTTAATCAACACATGTATTGAGCTCTTGCTTTGAGGCCAAGTATTGTGTCCATATTTCTTACTCATTTTTCATCTGATACTTTTGTCTTTCCTATAAATATTAGTAAAGTTTTATTGCATTATGATTTTTTAAGTTGGCTTTTATGGAAGAAGGTGTTTTTGTTTTGCTATTATAAAGTTAAAAATACACATTTGGTCACATATGTCACTCTTTTCCTTGTGATTTCTGCTTAGAAAGATTTTTCCCACCCAGTGATAAAAAAAAAATCCACCTATATATTTGGTATTCTAGTTCTTCAGTAGTTTTACTTTTTATACTTAAATCTGTAACCCAGCAAGTATTTCTTCTGGTGGATGGTTTGAGGTAGAAATCTAATATTTATTTTCACATTAGTTACTTTCACATACCATTATACAAATCCAACTTTTTCATTGATTTGAGATGCCTTTAGTAAACTAAGCATACTTGGGACTTTTTCACTTGTATTACTTTCTATTGAATTCTTGTACCAGAATCACACTCACTAAATTATTACATCTTTATAATACATTTTGACGTGTAATAGGGTAAATTTTATTTTGGGTGGTCAGGGAAAGGGTTTGTGACCTGAGACACAGAGAAAGTTGAACTTTTCTCCTAAAATTATGCCCCGTAGATCAAAACAGACAAGTATTTTCCTAAAGACAGGGACCATAGTTTTAATTAGATTCTCAAAAGGATCCATGACCACAAATAACACTAGGTATCACTGATCTAAAGGAAGTGAAAATGTAACAGAATTCAATGTTCTGCACTAAAGAATTAGCCAAACATTAGAATCTTTTTTTCAATATTTACAATAAAAGAATCATTATTCGCTTTTTCATAGCGCTCTAAAGAAGCCAGGTTTTGTTCATTTGTATTTGTTTGCTTTTAGGTCTAGTTTATGTGACCCAAGTAACAACAGTTTATAGTCAAGTAAGAAAATGCAAAATTCAGCAACAAACAGAGGAGAATATTTACTGGATGGCTGATCCAGAGGATCCTGAGAATTTATCTAATGTGAGCAGGATACTGTGTCGGCTGGTGGCACCTAGAACAAGGCTTTCTGCCCGACTAATCTGAATGGGCCTCTTCCAGTGCCTCTGTCTCCCCATGACACATTTGTGTATGTTTATTACGTGTTCCTCAGTAGAATCTAAGCCCCAAGCAAGCTGTTTTATCCACCGTTATCCTTTCAGTATTAATCCAGCTTCAGGCACATAGTAAGAACTCAGTAAATATTCACAGAATGAATATTATATTTTAACACCATCCATGTGGGGTAAAAATACATATAAGGTTCCCCTTTCTCCTCTGCAGACACATATTCAGCCATCAGGCATGTGGGACTTTTGTATTGTTTTGGTTTGTATTGTCTTTGTTTTGTTTAATATTTTAAGATATGTTTGGCAAATCCAGTGCTAATGAAAACTAAGAAGTGACAGTTACTGCCTATGTCATCTGAATAGTTTTTATGAAGAAGACACTGGTAAGTTATTTCCCTGTCCATGCAGCAAAAGGGAATGTGCTTAAGGAGATAAAGTGCTCAACAAATGTTAGTTTGATATTTTCCATGATAAACCTGCCCCAGCATAGAGGATGGCTCAAACAAGGTGCTTAATAAATATCTGTAAGTGATACCGAATGACCATAAAGAACTAAAACAGTGGGATGTCATTTCTCTGTCACTAGAGCTGTTTCAATGAGAAAAGAGGAGCTTGCTCTTCACAAAGCTGACAACTGGGCTCAGTCACAGATCATTTCCCACCATCTGCCTGCATTTCAGTCAAAAGGGGAGCATATGCAAAGCCTTGGAGTCCCACAGACTATTTTTCCTGTACGATGCTTACTCCTTTGTATAGAATAGCTCACTCAATTATCTGAGAATAATAGATAGCCCCATATAATTTTGGAATGCAGCACATATTTTGTTGAGAAAAACAACCATATCCCATAAGAAGTTCTCAGTAATTAGGAAAAGGAAGCTAGAACTTCTTAGACAGGAAAGGAAATCCAGTAGAGGGGTAAAAATTTACCACAGATAGTTAAAACTGATTTATATACTTAATCAACTAGGAGTTGACTATAATAGTAATAAAGGTGAATTTTATATATAATCAAATTTATTTCACTGCAAATTTTAAAGTCATCTTGTTTCTTTCTTTGATTTAATCCTGTCTATTATTCATATTCAATCCTTCATAAATCATCTACAGTTTACTTTGAATTTAATGAGACTAAAAATACATAGTACATTCCTGGCTAAATGGCAACTGTCCGTCCCTTATTACATTTTGAGTGTAGAACTGCCACAAAGCAGAGTGATGACAACGAGACTCTGAGTAGATGTCTAACTGACTACTTGAAGGCATGTTTGCTGCTGAATTAAGAGCAGTTACTTTGGGAAAGCATCTGTGTGTGTATCTGGAGAAGTGAAAGGAGGTGTGGGGAGAGAGGAAACAATGCATGTAAATTAAGATAGCTTGATTTCCCCTCCGTCTCACCCTAAGAGAGCATCTGCACCTTATCTCTAGAATCGTACTAGAAATAGTTTATGTAGCTAAATTATGAATTTCAACCCCTTTAGTAAATTAAACTCCCAAATTTCCTGACAGATTAAAGTCAATCTGATTTTTTTTTAAGATATCCAGAACAAGAGATCGTACCTTCTCTCTCAGTAAATCTTTAGTGTATTTTCCATATCTCACCTCAAGGAAATTCCATTTTAGCCAAATTCTTCAGGCTACATTTAAAATGCATCTCAGGTGCTTATGTTAGTGGGAAAGAATAACAGCTATGAACTAACTTTCCTTGTTTTAAATTCTAATATACTTCAAAAGTACGACTTTTAACCTACGTTTTCTTTATTATTGTTTGTATAGCATTGTCAGAATTAGCATCAGACTGAACAGTCCTAATTTTAACTTTTGCGTCTCATTTCCTAAGTCTTTCAATATTTCTAAGGCTCCCTTCCAAACCTAGCCCAATGTCCACCTCCTCCTTTGGTGAAAATCTTGGATGCATTATAGAAGGAAGTAGGTGATCTGAACAGAATAATGAGTGCCAATTATTCCCTTAATAATCGAAAACTTTCTAAGTCTTGATGTCTGGCAGAGGAAGGCCCTGCCTTGTTCTTCTTCCTTAAAATAGTCTTGGCTATTCCTGCCCTTTTGCTCTTTCATCTCAAGTTTAAGATCTGCTTGTCGTGGTCCATGAAAAAGGCTTATTGGAACTGCGTTGAATTTAGAGGTTTCTTAGGGAAGAATTACCTTCTTGACGATGTCTAGTCTTATTCCTGGACACGGTGCTGTGTACGAGCAAGGCAGGTACCCTCGGCTCGTATACGGCTTTGTCGTGTACAGATTGCGGATTTCAGCAAGTGCTTTTTCTCTGTCCACTGAGGTGCGCATCTGGCTTTTCTCCGCATATGTTAGTGAGGCTAATTCCATTAATTTATTTTCTAATGTTAAAGGGAAAAATTTAAATTGCTCAAGATAAGTATTCTTCCAGTTACTAAGATTTCATTTTTTTTTTTTTTAAGATTTTATTTATTTATTTATTAGAGACAGAGAGAGAGAAGCAGAGGGAGAAGCAGGTTTCCTGCTGAGCAGGGAGCCCGATGCGGGACTCGATCCCAGGACCCTGAGATCATGACCTGAGCCGAAGGCAGACGCTCAACCATCTGAGCCACCCAGGCGCCCCTAAGATTTCATTTTTAATTTTATCATCTTTGTTCATAAGTGCTATTGTCACTTTCTGATGTTATCCTGATCCGGTTTGGGTAGGAGGATCAAGACTCCTCTAGCACCATTGACTGATTCTAAAAAATATTTTTTATGTTCCCTAGAACTGTTTTTATAAAATTAGGATTGTCTTTCTTGAATGCTTGGCTTGTTGGCTTATAAAACCATGTAGTATATTTAGGGACAGAACAAAAGGAGGAGGTGCTCATTACATTTCTTTGATGATTATTGGTATATTCATATTTTCCATTTCTTCTTGAATTACTTTTCCAAGCTGCATTTTTTGAAGACTTGAAGACACCGTCTGGGTTGGCTCCTTTATTTCTTTAGCTAGGCTAGTGAGAAAACTTAAAAAAAAAAAAAAAAAAAATCTAGGCTCCTAACTGACTTTGAAAAACACCTTGTATTGTTGTTGTTGTTTTTTTTTACCTTCTAGCAATTTGTATTCTCACCTAACAGTTATGCTGTCTGGACCGTGTTTTCTAAATTTATCGCCTCATGCAACTGAATTACCTAACCTTCCTAAAGCCAAGATGAATACGGACTATCTCTTTTTCTTGATCTACCTGGGACTTTTATCCTAATAGATCAGGTTAGTCTGACAGTATTTATTCTTCATGAAGACTTGCTGGCAGCTATCAGCAAGGTGCTTGCAAGTTTTTTCTTTCAATGACTCTTAAATGTGTGTTTACTGTATAGAATTTAAACTCAGATAGCTATAGTTTTGGGAGGTCTTTACTGTGTATGTCATCAAGTGTGCTTTCCAAGACCAAATTTTAGAAACACAGTAATAAAAAATAGACCATAGGATGGAATCTTGAACAGGTTCCTTAAAGAGGCCTGTTGTCCTTAAGAAGACATGTGGAATGTGGGCAGAGAGAAATGCAGACAAAATCCTGAGTGTGTTCCTATCTCCCCAGTCATAAATTAAAATGTACTATAAATTTATGTCACTGGTAAGAAGCACTAATGGATCATTCCGATGATGTTCCGAAACAACTGAAAGAAGACATCAGTTGCCATCAGAAGCAAATAAAAGATTATTATCAAATAGAATGGGAGAGGAGGATCATCTCAGTGGCTTCTTATCCCATCCTAGGCATTCCAGAGGAAAGGAGATACAGCAGCTCCTGCTCTTTTACAGTGGATTGGTATGGCTTTCATAGCACGTGCACACGCATATGTGTGTGTGTGTGTGTGTGTGTGTGCACGCGCATGTGTTCAAAAGTTTCCCAGTTCATAACTACTGTAATTCACCCAATTTTTTTGAAAGAATTAATTCATGGATTGCCACTCATGACCCTGTATCCAAGGGCCAAAACCAGCCCTTTGCCTGTTATTACGAATAAAGTTTTATCGGAACACATATTCACTTGTTTATGCATTTTCTTTAAGATTTTATTTATTATTTATTCATGTATTTATTTGAGAGAGAGAGACTGGGGTGAGGGGCAGAGGGAGAGGAAGAGAGAGAATCTCAAGCAGACTCTCCACTGAGCATGGTGCCCAACACAGGGCTTGATCTCACAACCCTGAGATCATGACTGAGCTGAAACCAAGAGTAGGACACTTAAACGGATGAGCACCCAGGCACCACATTTATGTATTTTCTGTAGCTGGTTTTGCACTACAAATGCAGAGTTGAGTAGTTTCAAATGAGACTGGCCCCCAAAGTCAAAAATATGTACTCTCTCTTTAGAGGAAAAACTTGCCAATCACTGAATTAAATCTTTAGATGTCGAGAAAGCCAGAGAACAGCTTAATTTAGGGCAAGTGATCTTAAACTGGGGTTTATAAATAGGTATCAGGGGCCCATCATCCCAAGAAACAATTTGTGTTATTTATGGTATGTGTGCATTTTACTGGCTAAGGGGCCCCAAGTCTTTCATCAGATTCTCCAAGTGCTCTTGTGACCCAAAATGTATTAAGGACTAATGTTTTAGGTGAATATTGCTTATTTGCTCTTTGGAAGGCTTGTGGAATGGGCTAGAATAGAAAGCAGTTCAAAAAACTGGCCCAACACAAGGAGATACCACTTTGCACCTGTTAGGATGACTATCATCAAAACGATAAAAGAGAAGGGATGGCGAGGATGTGGAGAAATTGGAACACCTGTACCCTACTGGTAGGAATGTGAAATGATTCAACCCCTATGGAAAACAGTATGGGGATTCCTCAAAAAATTAAAATAGAGCTACCATATGATCCAACAATCCCACTTCTGGGTATAGACTTGAAGGAAACTAAATCAGTATCTCAGAGAGATGTCTGCACACCCACGTTCATTGTAGCATTATTCACAGCAGCCAAGATGTGTAAACAACCTAGATGTCCATCAGTGGACGAATGGATAAAGCAAATGTGGTATATATGTATACAGGGGAGTACTATTTCCCCTTTAAAATGAAGGAAAACTTGTGCTATGTGACTACATGGATGAACCTGAGCATGTTGTGCTAAGTGGAAATTAGCCAATCACAGAAGGACAAATACTGAATGATTCCACAAATGTGAATTATCTAAAATAGTCAAACTCACAGAAAAAGAAGAGATGGTGGTGGTTAGGGGCTGGGAGGGGCAAGAGGGAAATGCGGAGCTGCTGTTCAACAGGGATCGAGTTTCGGTTATGCAAGATGAACAAGCTCTAGAGATCTGCTCTACAATATGTGCCTCTAGCGAACAATGCTGTATCATGCACTTAAAAATTTGTTAAAGGGTAGATTTCATAATAAGCATTCTTATCACAAGAGAAAACCTGACCCAGGGTTTTTATTTTTTGAAAGGATGGGAAAGTAAATAATGTTAGCTAAGGGAATTTTGTGTGTGTTTGAAAAAAATTGTATAACTCTCTAGAGTTAACTCTAAGTCATTTATTTCTATTGACTGTGTGCCACATAGTGTGTATAATGTCTTATTTTCACAACCTTTCCTGGGGGGTATTCATCTCTTGTTTTACAGATGCATGAACTCAAGCTCTTTGAGGATACAGAATTTATTCTAAACAGCAGCTAGTAATGGTAAAGATGTGAAATGGAGTATGATTCTCAGCACTGTGCATCACACACCCTGCCCACCAAAGATTCAGATATTATCAGAATTTCTATGACATGTAATTAAGGAATTTAATGCCAGTTTCAAATTGAGAAAAATCTTCAATTGTTGCTCCCCTGGGAACCCAAGTGCTTGAGGTCCATTCCCACTGGACACATTACACAGCTCTTCCCCTGGACTCAGATCAAAGAACTCACTGACTTTCCACAGTCTGGGGGAAATTTTTCACTTGCCTGTGGCCTTCCTCATAGTCATCCTTTTCTCTCCCCTCCTTGTCCTTTTTACATAGCTTTGCCTTAGCAATGAATACAGACTTGCAAAAAGGATAGTTATTTGCAAGTTGCTTCTGTTTTAGACACAGAACAGACCCTTATATAAAGAAAAAAAAATACAAGCTTGCTCATTCTGTGTGTGTGGGGGGGGGGGGGGTGGTGAAGAGAACCAAACCACAAATGAATTTGTGAGTACATTATCTTATGATAATCTTATTGGCAGTGAGAAGTCACTCAGTTCTTTGTGGAGTAAAGTGATGGATGGAAGCACTGCTTTCAGAAATGGGAAACTTACACATTTGCTGTAAACTTAGAATCAAGATTTGGCCTTCTCACAACGTAATATAGACTACCTCACAAGCAGTGAGATGTGGTGCTTCCAGAGATCTCGCTACTTTGGGCTGAAATAGATGGGCTAAGACATGTAAAACAAAGACAGGTAAAATGGATTAGGTAATGAATATCCAGATTTAGACCCATTGGGGATTTTATCGGGCACCAGGGATTATAAAAGCAAAGGAGGAACCTAACAGGGAAAGCATATTTTTCACTCTGTTTCAATCAACAGTTTCTTCTAAATCTTCAGAGTACCCAGCTTTTATATCTATGGTGAATGCTGAAATTATGATGAAACAAAGTTGACTTAGGTTACTTGAAAATAACTGCAAATGCACAAATAGCCAACATTTACCTTAAATTGTAACTTGCAAATAGAATGGAATTGAATAGGCCTTCCTACCACCCATCCCCTGCCTTACACCTTTGGTGACTTTTGCGCATGAGAAAAATAAATGAAAATTGGAAAACGTAGGTTTTCCACGAAAAAATCCCTACTGTATTAAATCACCCTTTGAAAACTAGTAACTAGTATATTTCTTTGTGATACTAGTGTCCCAATGCTACCTTTTTCAAGTTATTTCCTGGGAAAGGCATTCTGCTTCCTGGATGGACAAATCATTTATATGATGTTCAATCTATCATTCTGGATTAAATTGCCTGTGATCTTTTTATAACACTGCGCTGGAAGAACGTAAGGTCCTGGCAACGACATCTGTGCTCCCTGAAGTGGTAACTAACATCCCTTCTGGAGCCACATGTGAAATCACACGAACAGCAGCTCGCCCAACACCGGCCATCCGCCTTAGGCAATGACACTGAGCTGCCGCTGTTTGGTCACGCCATATCAAAGCCAATTACTCATCCAGGTTTTCAGCAGCATTAACGATGATGACTCTTTTCTTGCTGAATTTATAAAATGTGTCTTGGCATTTTCAATTACCCAAGTATTCAAGAAGACAAGCTTTTGTGTGAGTGTTGACTGGGGTCCACACCCACGCTGATGATAGAGGTCTCATAACGATACAGCCAACTCCCCATAATAAGGGAATGTTCAGCACATAAGCTGAATCGGTTTTTAATCCTATTATTTTAATCACCAAAGTAAAATTCTGGATTATTCTTACTAAATTAGAGGAGCAATTTATAGCTGATCCAAAATATCTTTTTTTTTTTGTATTAGCTTTGGCTCCTTGCTCACAATTTACTACTAATAATATAACTGATTAGAGGAGGCAACTAATAGCATGTTAATTCTTGCAGCTAGAACTTAGTTATAACATAGAAAATAAAAACTCGTTTGCAACCCAAAACAGGGTTTAGATTTGAAAAAAGTCATGGATCTACAAAGTAAATAGTCTACGTATAAAGAATAGGAGTGCCTGGGGGGCTCAGTCCGTGATGCCTCTATGTCTTGATCTCAGCTCAGGTCTTGATCTCAGGGTGGTTGAGTTGAAGCCCTGTGTTGGGACTCCATGCTGGGGTAGAACCCACAAAAAAAAAAAAAAAAAAAAATGGAGCATAGTTTTACATGCCTACTATAAATAGTCTTTTTGGAGAGTCTGCCAGTTTAGAGAGTGTGGGGATTTTCCTTAAATTGACCAACATCCCCTAACCACCTTTCACCCTGCGGGTGCGCGCAGGAAACTGACACTGGGGAAGCATGTGCAGAAAAGTGAAAGGTAGAGCGTAAGGGTACTTCCCTGCCCTCCGCTTCAGGGAGGGGGTCTCTGGTACTCCCTGTGCCTTAACAACTACAGCTCCTTCCCCGGGGCCTTTGCTCTTCCTCATTGCTTCAGTCTGGGCTTTGGTTTCCCCCTCTTGTCCCTTTACACACAAAACTGTCTACCTGCTTCCCACTCTTTCCCCCTCTCTTAGAATCTCGCATTCCTTCTTCATTCCCTTCACCCGGCCTATACCTGCTGTGGTTCCTGCAGTCAAGTCTCTTCGTTTGAATCACCTGCGGGAACCCTCAGTGATACAGAGACTAGAAATGAATAGAGACGGACCAAAAGAATGGTATCTTTTTATTTTTCATTGACTATATTGGAATGTAGGTGTTGACAGAGGGAAAACTTGTGATAAAGGGTCTGATTTACAAATTTTAACAATTAAGGGTTAGCTATTTAAAGCCCTTTTGTTAATATTTATCCTCATGGTCTCCTAGAGTTACACTGCCCAAACATAGATGAAATGGTCTGTGTTTATAATCTGATGGCATGGAAGCAGGGATTCTTTCATTTATTTCGTTTTGGTAAATTATCAGTCTGGCATTATTTAAAGGAAAGTGGAGTTGTATAACCCTAGCAAGCATAGAATGTCTGTTTGTAAATCTCAGCATTCATAGGTCATAAAGTCAAACACTTGAAGTTTCAAACTGTTATACACTAAAGTAGGTGAGGTTTAAAAATTCCTCAGAGAGCAAATCAAAGTAAATAAAAGAATTCAAAATAAATAACTCACGTATTTGCATAAGCAATCTGAACTTGAACTCTCAACCTTTCAACTCAAATATTATTTTCTTTTCACTTATGAGAATGTCTATAGTTAATGTATCAAGCATCTATGTTAATTTGTTATATCCTCACCCAATATCAGCATACTGGTAACTACATCTATTAAGTGTGTGTTTTCTTCTTGTTAACATTGACATTTCACTCTATGTTCATATATTATATATATATATATATATATATATATACACACACACATGTGTTTTAGAGAAGCTATTTAAAATTTTTTTTGGTGAAAAATGGAAATATTTCTCAGAATATAAAGTTAAGTCCATCCCAAATAAAATTAAATGGTCCCTCAGAAATGTTTCTTCTTTTCTTCTTTGCATTTGGGCTCAAACATTGCTTCTCTAAACAGTCTAGTTATCCAAATTACTTGGAGAGCATTTTTTTTATTTATTTCTTTTTAAAGATTTTATTTATTTATTTGACAGAGAGACACAGCGAGAGAGGGAACACAAGCAGGGGGAGTGGGAGAGGGAGAAGCAGGCTCCCCACTGAGCAGGGAGCCCGATGTGGAGCTCGATCCCAGGACCCTGGGATCATGACCTGAGCTGAAGGCAGACGCCTAATGACTGAGCCACCCAGGCGCCCCAGAGAGCATTTTTTTTTTAAAGATTTTATTTATTTATTTGACAGAGCGTGAGAGAGCACAAGTAGGGGGAGCGGCAGGCAGAGGCAGAGGGAGAAGCAGGCTCCCCGCTGAGCAGGGGGAGCCCAGTGTGGAACTCGATCCCAGGACCCCAGGACAATGACCTGAGCCAAAGGCAGACGCTTAACTGACTGAGCCACCCAGGCGCCCTGAAGAGCATTTTTAAAACACAGATTAATAGGTTGAATCCCAGTTTCTGTAGCAACTGGGGCACGATGGTAATATTGCATTTGTCATTGTGTACCCTAGAATGTAACACAAGCCCTCCATCATCATTTGCGGAATGAATGAACCAGAATATCTGAAAGGAGGGTCTAGGAATCTGTATTTTTAGAACTGCCTCCAGGTGATTCTGATGACCAATCACTTCCAGAAACCCAGATTTTTAACTTAGAATTCCAGACCTGAAGGAGGTCTTAGTCATCATCTAATTTAACTCGCTTTGTTTTGGAAATAGAAGAACATGAAGTCTGAGAGATCATATAATTTGTCATATATAATCATAATGTTTTCATACTTAGCCACACATTTTAGGAAAAATGATGAGACATGAGAAAATGGGACTTAACGATAGCTTTTACCTTAAAGACAAGCCATTTTGCAATTTGACCTTAAGGACTATGAGAGGTCAGCTTCTATGGGCTGAAGGGCCATCTGAAGCTGGACTTTCTATGGTGCAAGCCTACCTTAGATCCTTGGTCAGGATGCTATGTCAGGGATAATTCGGGAGATCTCCCTGCTCTGCTCCCTCTCTCTAGGCTTTCAACAAGTTATGTCAAATACTTGCAGTATCTATATTGGCCTCCTCCATAAGAATTTCTCAAATAACTCTCATATTCTCCATGCATCATGAATTAGGCAAATAGTGCTGAAATCATTCTTCCTTCCAAAAAATCTGTCAATAATGTAAAATTCACTTGCTAACATGATATTTTGTGCAAATACACAAAAAATGTTTAATACCCAACCTTCTTACTTCTGCCTGCATATTAACAAGATTAGAAAATATTTGTGGCTAGATAGTCATCAGAAAGTCAACATTTAGTCACCTAGCTGTTATTCACAAAATTATTTCACTGTATTTAAATGGAATTCACTGCTAACCACAGTAACTCTTATCTCTCTTTAAAGGAGCTATGCAGCTAATATCTTTAGGAGTATTCAATATCCCAAAATAAAAGTGCTGGCATAATTTTTTAAGATACTGGAAAAGTAAAATGTAGTATATGCTAGAAAATGATCCTCATTCTTTTTCTAAAAAGTTGTATATTGTCTCAAAGACTATAAGTAATAATGGTAAAGTAATAGTAATCAGCATTGATAAAGACACTTACTATGTACTAGTTATGTGTTAAGTACCATGCATAGAGTACTTCATTTATCTAAAAAAAAATGTAAGATACTTAAGGAAGTATAATGTGTGAATATTTGTGTGTATATGCGCATATACATATATATGAGCATATATATATATATATATAGCATATCTACTTAAAAAAAAAAAAAGTATTTACTTAGGGGCACCTGGGTGGCTCAGTCAGTTAAGCATCTGCCTTCCACACGGGTCATGATCCCAGGACCCTGGGATCGAGCCTCACATTAGGTTCCCTGTTCAGCGGGGAGCCTGCTTCTCCCTCTCCCCTCTGCTTGTGCTCTCTCTCTCTCACTATCCCTCTATCAAATAAATAAACAAACAAATAAAATCTTAAAAAAATACTTAAACATATATAGAAAATTTCTGGGGCAGATATTAAGACATGGTTAACCATTTTCATTTTGGTGATTACAAGTGGTAGCCTACCCAGTATCCATTCCCCATTCCCCTTCTTTCTTGCCAACAGAAAGCTAATTTTGCTCAGGCAGCCTTGTGCCTGGCCCCAGGGAGTGAGTCCTGATTGACCTAAACCAGCCACGGCAATCTCATTTTCTTTTACTTCTGGTGGCCTAGGGATAGGAGAGTGAGTGACTCAGTTCTTGCCTGGGAAATGAGAGGTAAGTGCAAGTCTACTTAGGACTTCTGGAAGAATTTTCCTCCTCAGATAACAAGGATGTGCATGAGGAGAAAGCTCTTTCTGCTTGTACCCCTTTCCTTCCTGCTTAGGAGCCTTTCTTTTGAAAACTGCCTAGAGCTGTTTTAGCAACCCAGTGACAATGAGGTGTGATATAGTAAATGAAGGGTAGCTCCTTGACTGTGTCACGAATTACAGAGCCAACCCTGAGATGCCTATTTCTGAACTTCATGTAACTTAGCCAGGATTAGTAGGGGTTTTTGCAGCCAAAGCGTCCATGATGTATTTACTGATAGAATTACTTCTAGGGAGTGGAATTGAAGGTACAGGAAGGGAAAACAGAGGCTTACTGTTAATTGCATATCTTGTGCTGCTTTAATTTGTTTTACCATGTGTGGGCAATACTTTTATTTTATTTTATTTTCTGTAATGATTTATTTATTTATTTGAGAGAGAGAGAGAGCAGGGGGGAGGAGCAGAGGGAGAGGGAGAGCAAGAATCTCAAGCAGACTCCCTGCTGAACACTAAGCCCAGCATGGGTCTCGATCCCAGGACACTGGGATCATGACCTGACCTGAAATCAAGAGTTGGCTGCTTAACTGACTGAGCCACCCAGGCAATAATTTTAAAACTATAAAGCAACTAATTAAATATTTTTCATTTGCATTTCTGAACAACTGGTACATTAATCTAGGGAAAACTGAGTGTCATAATGTTCCAAATAGCACCTTTACTCCTTAGCCCACAATTTATACTCAGGCACTCTCTGAACCAATATTATGCATATATATCCTCACTTGGAATATTTGAGCTAATCTGAATTTTACCATCAAATCTTTCTTCTTTCCAAACGATTTGTAAGCATATGTACGTCTCCCAAACCATGCAGTGTAAGAGGAGTCTCACTAGCGTGAGTTTGTAGGGGAGATGTTTAGTGTGCCTATTGTGATTTACCTCAGGCCCCATGGTTTCTTTCGGGAGGTAAGAGTGTGAATGATGAGTGGCATCCACTAGCTGGGGCCAATACGAGCCAGTAGATATTTTTACCAGGTAGATAGATACATTGACCTGGATGAGGAAGAAGGGCTGAAGCATCAGGAAATGTCAGCTAACATGCTCACCAGAGTTTCTCCAAGAAAGGACCTTTGTCTTTGTACAACCTAATTGATGTTCATACCAATTTAACAACTATTGGTCTATGAGAAAGGTTATAATCCCCATTTGGAATGTGCTTGTGCAGGATTTCTGGGGACTGGATTTTCCAGGGAATCCATTACTTCCTTCCCATTTCTCCTCAAGGCTCTCATGTCTCAGGCTTCTTGTGTTGGCAAAGTGAGCTTACAGGAATTAAACAGAAGTTGGTACTCGAACACTACTGCATGGAGAAATGACAAACTATCACAAAAAGCTGACATCCCTGACCTCATCAGCAATATTTACATTAGGTGGATACAGGGTGAAGACTCACGATCAAGAGAAATGGAACAAAGTCTTAATATTGCCACTACTATGAACCTTCCTATGTGACGGTCCTTCAATTCAGATCGCATTTACTTCATGTATTTATAACGCCAAGACCTGTTGAATTTTTCTCAAAGTTCTTTAAAACCTCACTTCTTTGTCAGTTCCTTGTACTCTCATAACTACAATATCTTCCTTTCCAGATCTTTACTTCTCCAGGGCATGTATATAGAGCTATTACATTAATCTTTCTTGAAGACCTTTGTCATCATATTACTTCCTATTTAAGATTTACTGAGAAATAGAAATAAACATTTGAACAAATGCAGAGATCCAAAAATCAATCATTTGGTGATGAATGATGGGATCTCCATTTTTTTTCCATGAGATATTCCTTCTCTCACTTTTTTTGTCCCACTTGTACATATTGACTTCTGGGATATAGATAGAATAACCATGAATCCATTTACAACATTTGCTTTATTAATTCATTTAGATACCCTCATGACTTAACATCACAAATACAAAATTATAGATTAACTTAAAATATTTTTTCAACATGGAAGGCAAAAAATTATTTGAACTCCACACAGCTTCTACATCAGTGTCTGTGTCATCTCTACTTTTTGTCATCTAACAAAAGCAGACATGCACTTGCTCTCCCTCAGGGGGATTCACTTAAGAGGAGGAGGAGTACTGAGGATCTTAGAGCTAGGCTCTGACAGGCAATGAGGAAGAAGAATCTGAGTCCCTAGCGAGAGACACTCTGTAGACAGTGCTCTGAGTAAAGCATCTTCTGGCACCAGCCCCGGGGTCTAATATACTATTTCAATTGTCACGTCTGTTTCATTTTGGTTGAGAGGCCATAACAATGTCCTCATTCTAACTAGTTCCATCCCTGACTCTTTAACTTCTAGAAGATGCTGTGACATTTTCTATTTCTCTTAGCCCTTAGTCTTTACCCGCTTGGCTAAGGGTAAATGACTATGAGGTCTTTTCCTAGTAAGAACATCTCCAGAATCCCAAAATATAAAACAATGTTCCTTTAACGGTAACTTTAACACCATCAACCTTAGAACACTCAGAAGTAGAATAGCTTTTATGTCGCTATTTTCATGTAATCACACCACAGTGTCTGTGGGTCTACTTTAGCTGTAATTCAAACCCAATGAGAGTTTCCTGCACTAGGCTCTCGAGCCAATATATTATCAGCTACTTTCTTCTCTTTTATAGGGGAAAGTAGGGTTGTCATAAGGTCACAGAGTGTAATTTTGTAGTGATGAAGTAAGATAATCACTTTCCTACCACCCCAGCATGCTGCCACATGGACAAACCCTCAAAATGGAATTTTTAAACCGGACTGTGCTATAACTAATTCAAACATACATTTCTTCTGCCCTAACAGTATGTGTTGTGAATCTATACTCTTGTGAAACCATCAAGTCCAGGGATGCAACAGACAGAAGACAGTTTTGGAATCAGACATCCCTGAATGAGAAACCAGACTCCGCCACTTACTAGCTGTGGGACCTTCGGTGAGGTACTTAACCTCTCTAGATCTCAGGTTCCTTATCTGAAAACCAGGAATAATACTGACCTGCCAGAGTTGTTGTTTTTCCTGGAAAAGCAACTGAAAAATTCTCCTTAGTCGTCCATCTTCTTTTACCTCTCTGCAAATAAAGGCCAAGGATTAAATGTCTGCCAAGTGTTAATGTCCAATCAATTACAGATGCATTTTCTTTCCCCTCTGGGAAAATACTAAAAACTATAGTTCAATTTAAAATAAGAGTTATTAAAGTGTTAGAACCATAGAAAAGATTGAACTTTTTTTTTTAGCTTTAGGCTGAAAATGATAACCATCAGTTATACACACAAGTTTAATACTAAAAGATTCAAACTTAAAGCAATGCAGTGACCTAGTAACACAGAAACTGGATTTCAAAAGAAAAATAATCAATAGTACATGCTTCAAACAGAATACAAAATCAAAACAATAGACAAAAATTAAGTTTTCATTTTTAATTATATCTGAAAAATTGAAAAAAAATCAAAATTTCAAAACCCTACAAAATTTTTGCAACTGTAGTGTCAAATGATTATTTTGCTTGAATAAAATAAACAATTATTTATGTTAAAAACTGAGGGAAACATTTTAATATTTAAAAGGTTGCATATCCTACATTTTCATTGAAAAATTAACTATTAAGAATAATTCAGTATTTTATAAAAATGAGAATATTATGCCATTAAACTATTCCACTGCTGGAAATAAATTCTCATGCTGAAAAGATGGCCTTGCAAAGTTGAAAGTCAAACCAGTTGATTACATCCCTTGAGGTTCCTGATGTCTGGCCCCCAAGTCTGGGTGGGGCTAGGCTTTGACTCTGAGCTTTGACCTTGTTTGGAGAGATGGTGGCAACAGAAGCCAATTCTCCAGGACTATCTTGATCTGGGCCCTGCTCCGAGTTAGAAGCTAACTCCAACCTGGTTAGGTGAAGGGGTCCAAGGACAACTGAAAATGGTACTCTCTGCTGACTTTCCTGAGATTTTCCCCATTGTCTCAGTCAAGCTGTAGCACAATAAAGAGGAAGTTTGCTTCCAAATTGTGTATTGATAATTATTTATTGTCTGCACCTGAATTGAGTATCTCTGCCTGATGTATCACTTTATGTTGATCTTAAGATATACAACTTCATTGGTGTTTGCCCTAAAAATTGGTTAATGTTCAAATATGTCACTAAATTTCTATTTCAATTTTAGAATTTCATTTCATGGGTGAAGAGTGAGCTTAAAACTCATTCAGTGGAGTATAATTTACATATATATTAAATGTCCATTCTTCCCTCCTAATGGCTTTTTCCCAAAATTTGTCCCAATACTTGGATTTATTCTTGGAAATTATTTCAGACACTGTGAAGATTCCAGGACACTGCAGCACTGGATCTAGATCACAGAGATTAGAGACACCTTTTGAGATTTCTTCCCCAGTCTCTTCTTTAAGAAAAACCCTCTCCCTCGCCCAACTGGAGCACCAGTTGTGAGCCTCTCTTCCCATGTTTGTACCAAATAAACCCAACCCTCCTAGAAAAAAGGTGATACCTGACCCATGAACCACACCAGTTTGATGATTTTTCTCTTGACAATGTGAACTGAGACACAGGCTGAGAATCAGGTAGTGGCGGTCCCTGGAGCTGCACCGTCCTATCGAATGAGAGACTATGGCGGCGACTGAGGGCCAAGCCATGCACGTGAGGCACTCACATGGGGCGCAGCAGGACAGGCCCGGGAAACCCGAAAGTGTGGGCGAGAGAAGAAAAGCTGCATGGCTCCCGAAGACTTTCCAGTGTCCAAGTCTAACTCCCCTTGGGGCTCGGCTGTCTCTCTTCCTCTGAATTCCACGAGGAGCTGCCGTATAATAAAGCCTCTCTTCTTTGAAGTTGCCAGAGTGGGTTTCTGTTCCCTGCAACCAAATGAGCCCTAAGGCAGAATGAGGAATTTCTTGTAGGAATTCTACATGTCTCACTCCATTCATGGCAAGGGAGTATTTGATAATGACATCTTCTTTGAAATACTTCCTCCCAAGATTTGTGGATTCATTCTTCTGAGACTACCGACTTTCAAACTGGATGTTAGTTACACTACTGGATCAGATATACACGGCCTTAGAGCAAGTCAGACCATCATATTTTGTCTTTCAATTCATTTGTAGAGACTGAGTTGTAAAATTTATGACTCACTTTCTTTTTGCCCTATTCTTTTCAATGTGAAGGTGCTTCATCTTCCTTGATAAAAAAGAAAGGTAGCAGTTGAATAGCTTTGCCTTCTTCCTGACATCTATTAATGTTTGTCTTCCCCAAGCAGTAGGTCTAGTCTTTCCTCCCTGATTTTCTCCTTTTAAACATTGCTAAACCAGCTCTGGGTGGTTTTAGCATTTTTGTCAAGCTTCAACTTATTTGGGACCCAGCAAAAATAATTTCTGATATGAAGTCAGTTCATTTACTCTTTAACCTAAGGGATAAGGTAAAAATAAAATGAAGCTGGGAAGATATAAAAAATAGGAGAATAAAAAATATGTAATAAAAATTGTTGTGGTAAATAGATGAGTTAAGAGTTCACTCTGTGGGGGCGCCTGGGTGGCTCAGATAAGCGGCTGACTCTTGATTTTGGCTCAGGACACGATCTCAGGGTCCTACGATCTAGCCCCACCTTGGGCTCCGTGCTCAGCGTGAAGTTTGCTCGAGATTCTCTCTCTCCCTTTCCCTCTGCTCTTCCTCCTGCTCATGCACTCTCTCTCTCAAATAAATAAATAAAATCTTAAAAGAACAAAAAGAATTCACTCTGTGGGGAAAATGCACATGACTGCGTAGATTCTGAAGAATGTCCTTTAGCCAAGTGGATAGCTCGAAATGTCCTACGTCATCATTTGCCTTTTCTTGGCATCTTTTACAAATATGGTCTTTCAAGAACAAAGAGTGTGCTGTCTTGACAATAATAATTAGGATGCTTCCAACCTTGTCCTGGTGGACACAGATCACTCTCTCTCCCTCTGCTGCTCTTGTTAATGAACAATAGTATAGCAAGAGCAATAAGCGTGATTAAAAACACACTCTGAAGCCAGACTGTCTAGTTTTAGATTCCAGCTCTGCTACTTAATAGCTGTGTGACCTTGCAAGTTACTTAACATCTCTGTGCCTCAGTGTTTTAATATGTAAAGTGGGATAATACTAGTGGCTACTTAGTATTAGGTAGAAGGATGTGAGAAGTAAATGAGTCCCGGTATAATGTATCTGCCCAATAAAGGCAGCTGTTATTGCTAGGCTTGTGTTGTTATTAGTGTTATTTGAGCAAGTCACTGGCTCTAAGGCATTTAAGGCTAGGCAGTGAGAGGGATAACAGAAAGTTGAGCCATGATCTTCCTATGGGGGAGTTTACTGTTACCACTGGTGACATAAGCCAGGGAGTTAGGAGGAAGGACCATGAAGTCAGGCTTTACTTCTTACTAGCCTCATGACTTTAGCAAAATTACTTAACTTGTCCAAGCTTTGGTTTGCTCATCTAAAATTGGGTCTAATAATAGGGCTTACACATCATAAGTGCTCAAAGTTTCTTACATATATAATGCATAGCAGGCTTTAAGTACCAAATGACTATGTCCTGTCATCAAGTAAATGCTCTAAGGATTTTGCAAATGATGAATGCTGCCTCTATTTCCCCAAAGTAACTGACAATAAACAGAAACACAGAGTAAAGCAAACCCAAGGCCACTTGCTTATGTTCCACACAGCCTCTCACACAAAGCTGTTCTCTGAAAGCACACCTAGGAAAGGAAATAGCCAATAAATTTATGTCTTTTTTTTCCTTTTGCCTGCTTTAAGATTTTTGTCTTTGGTTTTTCCAGTATTGTCTGGGTATGCTTTTCTTTATATGCACCCTGCTTGGGGTTTATGATGTTTTTTAAATCTGTGGCTTGATACTTTTCAACAATTTTGGAAAATTCTCAGCCATTATCTGTTCATACGTTTATTCCATCCCGTTCTCTCTGTCCTGATCTCTATCTTCTTCTAGGATTACAATTACATATATATTCGACGTTTTCACCTATCCCATACATCTCTTACTCTTTTGTGTGTTTTTCATCCTTTTGCTGATCTGTGATTCAATCTAAGTATTTTCTTCTGACTTATCTGATTCTTTTTCAGCTGTACCAAATCTGTTATTAAACCCATTCATTCAATTCTTAACATCAGTTATTGTGTTTTCAGAATTCCAGAAATTCCTAGAATTTCTTTTTTATTTTTTAACTTATTTTTATTTTTTTTAAAGATTTTATTTATTTGGGAGAGAGAAAGAGAAAAAGAACACAGCCAGGGGAAGGGGCAGGAGAGAGAGAAGCAGACTCTGCTGAGCAGGGAGCCCGACATGGGGTTCAATCCCAGGACCCTGGGATCATGACCTGAGCTGAAGGCAGACACCTAACTGACTGAGCCACCCAGGCGCCCCCATTTTTTTAATTGTATTTTCATTTCCTCTTCTCTGCCAAAATTCTCAATTCTCAATCTCATTTTTTAATTTCTTAAATGTATTCATCATAATTTTTAAAAATTCTACTGAATAACAACAAAATCTCTATGTTCCCTATGAGTCTTTCTATTGTCCTCTGTTTTTCTTTCTGCCTCACGTGCTTGATACTTTTTAATTGATTGCCAGACTTTGATATAAAACATTCAGTGATAATTTGTGGCCATAGGTGATGTTATCTTCCTCCAGAGAGGGTTTGTTTTGCCTCTGGCAAGCAGCTGGGCTGCAACAGTAGCAGACTTAGATCATCTAATCTTTGAGAGCGCTAATCTGTATCCACTGTCCTCGTCCTCCTGGGGTATACCCCTTCAGGATTCCAGCTAAACACCCAGGCAGTTTACCAGGTCCCATCCCTCTTGGCAAGCTCTGAACTCTAATTTCTCTTCCCCCCTGACCATGTACCCATTGAAAGTCTGCTCAGTATCCCACCTTCAGCTTCCACTTTTAGAATTGGTAGTCACCTGAAGAAGAGCAGTGTAAGTTCAGGCTCATTTCTTTGGGCTTCCCTGTGTTCCCATATCCAGACCCCATGAACCCAGTTCCTAACTACCGAGATAGCTTTTCTAGTTCTCAAAGAGAGGGTTGGTTCAAAACATCCTAGTCCACCATTGCTAGAAGCAGAACTCTTGCCTATGTTTTTATTATATATCTGATGACTTGACTCTTCAGATTTCAAACAGTGGGCAGATTTCTTAGAAAACAAGTGCTAGAGTTCCAAACAGCTTGCCAAACAAACCTTAATGGAGAAAATGCATTTCAAAGACATGGGTGGGTCAATGGGAAAAATTGGAAACCTCCTTAAGGAGATCCAAATCTTTGCCAAAGATGGTAAATCCAATGATTATTATATATGTTATTTTATGTTATAAATCATATCATCAATACCTTGAGGAATGTTCTGTGGGATCCCCTTCAGTTTCCATGTTACTCAAATCTTTGGGAGCCATTATTCCTGACCTTCTAGGTTTTAATGTCCTTTCTTCTAGCCCATAATCCCAGGGTTACTTTTGATGAGTAAAAAAAGATTGATTCACTACCATAAATACGGCAACTTCCTGGTGACAAGAACCTGTCTTATGTGCTACTGCTGTTGTTTTTAGGAAAACAAAACCAAACTAAATGACCACAAGGGATGAAGCTGGCAAAGTTGGATAGGACTTAGATGTAACACAGGGCAATACACATAAGAGTTGTGCAACAGATAACCTGTTAAATTATTTAGCGGACAAAATCAGTCTCTCTTCTTGTCTATAAAGAAATTTGAGCTGATCACACCAAGGGCTGACATGAGCTGAGAGGACATCTCCTGCCTGGCAGGGAGCCTTCAGCACAACTCCTAGAAACCGAACCTGGATATCAAGTCCAGTCAGAGCTTTCTTTTCCTTCGTCTGAGTTGGTATGTATCACTTTCATCTTTATTCCATTAAAAATAACAAACTCTTTATGTCTCTAGTCCAGGTGAATCCCTCCCTATCTGGAGGCTTAAATTGGCTATTCTGTTGGCAGAATTCATACCTGTTGTTGAAAGACAGGAGCCTCTGCTTCCGGCCTCTATCGCAGTAAGAGACAGGAAATCCCTGTGGCAAAAAAAAAAAGACGTGCTCGTAAGAATGCAGAAATGGTCCAGCATTCCTTTCTATGCAGATACTGCGGAAAGAGACAGAGGTGCAGACACTCCATAGCTTTATATTCAGATACGCCAGAGCATGGAGTGTGATCCGGTTCATCAATGTTGGGTTATGCATCCTACGTTAGACTTACTTTTCTTAACAACTACCATTACTTGAATGTTTTCTCTGTTCCAAGCATTGTAATGGTGGCATTATATTTAAACTCTTTATATTTTCACAGTAACTGCAAGACACATGTTGGTTGTTTTATATCCTTTATGACAAAGTCAGTCAAGTATGGCCATAAGAAGATACAGAAGAGAGGCTCAGGCAAAAACAAAAGTTTACTTGAGACACAGTCCTAGAGACAGGAGGATGCAATGTGGGGCCACATGGAAAGCACCGGGGAGGTCAGGAGGCAGAAGACAGGAGTAGGAAGGAACACTTAGGCCAAGGCCTTTATTGGGGTTTCTGTGGGAAAGGCAAGGAAGGACAGGGTAATGAGTTTAGGATTAACTAGTCTGAATAATTTTGGTGGGTTTTGGTCTATAGGGCTGGTCCCTAGTTGCCTAGCACCTGGTCCTGGGATAAGGCAGAGTAATATTACTTCTGGGATGCACAGGGCAGATAGCAGAGGTGTGCTTCTGGATCTGTTAGTTTTCATATCAAAGCTATGCTCCAGGCCGGGGCCCTTTGGCTATCTCTAAGAATTAGCCAGGAGAAGGGTAGTTTCTTTCCAGCCAGAATGGCTTCCCGTGATGTCAAAACAATATAATATACAGAAAATTATGTATACACAATACATTAGTATTCCTGTATAATAAAAGGAAACTGAGATTCAGGGAGTTTCGGTCAGAGCTCAACTGGTATTTGTCAGAGTGGAATTAAATCTTAAGTCTGACCCTAAGTGCTATCCTGCATTAATTTTTCCTTAAAATTTTTCCAAATCATACTCTATTCCTAGACATGCATTTAGAAAAATGAGATAATACTTCTAAAATGTTTTGATTTCGGGGCGCCTGGGTGGCTCAGTTGGTTAAGCGACTGCCTTCGGCTCAGGTCATGATCCTGGAGTCCCTGGATCGAGTCCCGCATCGGGCTCCCTGCTTGGCAGGGAGTCTGCTTCGTCCTCTGACCCTATCCCCTCTCATGTGTTCTCTCTCTCTCATTCTCTCTCTCTCAAATAAATAAATAAAATCTTTAAAAAAAAAATAAAAATAAAAAAAAAAATAATAAAATGTTTTGATTTCTTTGGTGGATTATTTTGCAGATTAATTGTAGTTAATATGCACATTTACCAGAGTTGGAAACACTCTGTAATTAAAAACATTCATCTACCAGTATCGTCCAACTACTTGATTTCAATGAATTTTACCTTTCAGCTTATTAGCACTGGGGAGTAAGGCCTTGCTCATTCAATAAACTATATAGCTTGAGACGTATATAGTATGATATTTTGTTTTTTCCACCTGGAACAGAACAAGTAAAAAGTTACCCATAAGGAGCTTTCCAACAACGAGTGGTGAGGTCTTGGAACTGCATTTTGCATCTCCATTTAGGAAAAAAAAAAAACAACAATCTATTTATGGGAGACAGATTTTATTGTTTGAACAGAGGGGGCCAAAGTGAATATAAAGAATGTGAACTACCTATATGTAGGGAAGATCGTACAATTAGAAATCTAAAGATTTTCTGGAGAACATGACTCAGTGTCAGAAGCAGAAAAAAAACTTATGGGAAATACTAAAACAACAAACAAATAACTAAGCTACAGCTTTTCGATCAAACCTAAATGTTAATAGTTGGGAGACTATATTTTTATCTTTTTATTCATTAAATTTATTTTAGTCCTGCTTTTTTCCAAACTGGACTTGGAGAAAAGCCTCAAGAAATGACAGCAAAAAATAAGGGTAATAAAAGAAAACTCTGTTTCTTCCTACTTAAAACACTTCTGATATACCAAATGTGTGGGTTTTCTATATCAAGTAATTCTCCAATTCTCTGTGCACACCAGCTGGGCGTCCTACGATTTAATTCATTATGACACCAACTGCCCAGAATTAGAGTAAACTGGACAGGGTAAGGGCTCCGACCCAAGATTGCTTCCCTTCAGACACCAGCCACAAGTCGCAGGCTGTCGCTGGTACCTGTGACTGACCAGCTGTAAAACAGGGGCTCCCATAACTCTCTCCTCAGGTTCAAGATTTTGCTAGAATGGCTCACAGAACTCAGGGAAACATTCTTACTATTTATTATGAGGAAAGACCAAATGAAAGGAATGCGAAGGGCAGCATGTGGGAAGGGGCGCCCTCTCCAGGCTGCCATCTTCCTGGCACGTGGATGCGCTCAACAACCAGGAATCTCTCCCGATCCAGTCCTTTAGGGATTTTGTGGAGGCTTCCTTACGTGGACATGATTGATCAAATGGATCACTGGTGAGTGTTCTCAATCTCCTACCCTCGTCCCTTCCTCCGATGTCTAGGATCGGGGCTGAAAGTTTCTAGGGCACAAGAGTCACCTCTTAAACTCAGATATGGTTGAAAGAGGCTTTTTACGAATAACAGAAGATGCTCCTCTCACCCTTGTCATTCAGGAAAGGGCAAGGGTTTTTAGGAGCTCTGTGCCAGAAACCAGGGCCAAGACCAAATATCTTATTTCTTATTCTCTCATAACATCTCAGATAATAAAACGGAAAATGAGGGCCCGTGAAAGCTGGAAAAGAGTACACATGCTAACCCATCCAAAGAGTTAAAGTGGCAGAATTTTAACTCTGGGCTTCCTGGGAAGTTTTTTTAAATACATATATATATATGCATACTAACTAAATATATATATTTAGTTATTTTGTGTGTGTTCTTCCAAGTTTATATGAGAATTTTAATTGTCCACAATTTTAAGTAAACAACATTAAATACAACTACCTTACAAACTTTAAATTACTGGGGAAAATTCATGACAAAATATATATACTTTCTTCTTTAAAAAATTAATAGATTTTATTTTTTAGAGTAGTTGTAGGTTCACAGCAAAACTGAGTGGAAGTTACAAAGATTTTTCATATACTACCTGCCCCCACACATGCATAGGCTCTCCCATTACCAACATCCCCCACCAGAGTGGTTCAATTATTACAACTGATACACATATATTGACACATTGTAATCACCCAAAGGCTATAGTTTAACACTAGGGTTCACTCTTAGTCTTGTATATTCTATAGGTTTTGACAACATATAATGACATGTACCCACCATTATAGTATCCTACAGAATAGTTCCCTTGCCCTAAAAATCCTCTGTGCTCTGCCCATTCATCCATCTCTTCTCATTAACCCCTGGCAACAACTGATTTTTTTTTAAGATTTTATTTATTTGACAGACAAGAGAGAGACACAGCCAGAGAGGGAACACAAGCAGGGGGAGTGGGAGAGGGAGAAGCAGGCTTCCCCCAGAGCAGGGAGCCCGACAAGGGGCTCGATCCCAGAACACTGGGATCATGACTTGACCTGAGCCGAAGGCAGAAGTCTAACGACTGAGCCACTCAGGCACCCCACCACTGATTTTTTTTTACTGTCTCCATAGTTTTCTGGCAGCCACTTTTAAAAGGGAAGATTGATACAGTAAGTTTTCATCAGAAAATAAAAGACATAAAATTTTCTCAGAAGAGACAACATTTTTTCTTCGCCCTAAATTCTCTAAGAAACTAGTTACCTTACGGGATCAAGATAGATACATCAGATAATATCCACAAGAGTCTTCCAGAAAGCATAAGTGCAAATCTTCTTTAACTATATTTTGAAATAAACTCATAACAGCTGAAAGCCCAACTCAGTAAGAGAAGAGTCTTCCAGGTTCTAAGTTAAGTTCCAAGAGACTAACTTGATCCAAGGTCACTATTTGGGAAATCCAAATTTATCCAAATAGCATGTCCCCTGTCTAGACTGCCTTCCATAAATATCATTTATCTTAAAAAGGACTTTTATAAGCACTAAAATTTTACCTAAGGAACTGGTCTCCTGTGTTGTTTGAGAACAAACAGGTCCATGTTTAGAGACCAGAAAATTGATGCATTTATTATGAAAGGTGAAAAACTTAACTAGTACTTCCCCCATGGGGCAGTGGGATGCAAGAGTATTTAGGCAACTTTGAATTTGCTCAAATACTTTGATAAAAGCTCAGTTGAGATGAGATATTCACAATAGAGCTTGTCAGAGTTGGTTTAGGCATGGAAAACGTTAATGCAAAGGTTTCCAGTTGCCTGCCTTGGACATAGAAAAATCTTATTTCATTCCCAGCAGTAAAACCTTTCCTTGAGGCAATCAATACTTGTCAAGCTTGTCCTACCTATACTATGTGCTGGACGAAGTACTTTATACAATTTACCTAATTTAATCAGGTGAATTATATGTTCAGGATCCCAAATATATTGACTTGCTGTATGAGGCAAATCATTGATTAAATGAATTTCTGAGAATGATTTTCAAAGACAATGATTTTTTTTTCAGTACTGTTATAATTACTGTTAAGCATTCTTTCTGACAGTAATTAAATACTAAGTTCACTAGCTTCTTGAGGCCAGGACAAAGACAATGTTAGGTATTCAATTTAAAATTTTCATTTTCCTCCTCGGCATACTGGAAGAATGTATTTTTCAATTTTTCTTGCAGCTATGTTGGAGCCATGTGACGAGGTAGAGGCCAGCAGAATGCTGCACATCCCCAGGTACGCTTGCTCGAACTCCTTCCCCCGTTATCCATGTGGCTAGATGAGGAGAACTCTAGGAAGACAGAACCACAGGATGGAAGAAGGAGCCCTGATCCCTGAATAGCCACCTGTAAAGGATCGCTTAGGAGACTGTCCAACCTGCATTACGTTTTGCACTAATGAAAGGAATTTTTATTGTGTCAAGCCAAAGATACTGGAGGTGATGTGCTGGAGAAGTTAGTGTTACCAGCCATGGTTAACTGATCCTAAAAATTCATTGTCAAAATATTTATTTATTTATTTTAGAGAGAGCGAGCGAGCAGAGGTGGGGAGGGGTAGAGGGTGAAAGAATCTTAAGCAGACTCAGCAATGAGCGCAGAGCCCCACATGGGGTTCCATCTCAGGACCCTGAGCTCACGACCTCAAACAAAACTAACCGACTGCACCACCTAGGCGCCCCAACCTTCCCATTTTTCTACGTAAAAACATGAATCCAAATTGCTTTAAAATTTGTATCATATCACTAAGGTATAATTTTAAAAGGGCTGAAAAGTAGACTACAACATGACTCTCTATTAAAACTGCTTTCTAATTTCGTCAGCCATTTGTGCCCATTTGAATTCTTCCAGTGACATTAAAATAGAATGAAAGGCCTATCAAATAAAGTCTTCCGGTGTCTTTGGCAGAATTATTTGAAGGTGGATGAGAAAGAGCAACAGTAATCGTCGTGCCTGAAGCATATTAGTTGCTCATGTGTGCTGTATTAGATGAAACACCAATGCTTTCAGTTTGTGAAGAGAAGGCTGGAATAAAATTTTGGAGTTCAATCTTGCAAGTTGGTAATTTTTAAAATATATATTAACTTTTCACATAGGTGTGTGTTTATATATTTAAATTACCATTTTTGTAACTATCTTACCAAATATTCTGATTTTTTTCCAATAAATTTTTTAAATACTATTTGGCTATTCTAGTTACCTAATCGTATCATCTTAATGAGAACTTTGCCTCTTGTTTTCAATAATTCACATTTTTCCTTGTCTGACTGCATCAAATCCTATTTCTAGAATATTATGAAAGTAGTGATATGGGCATTCGCATCTCATTCCCGACGTTGATAAGAATTTCCCCAGTATTCACATTCTACATTATTCTTTGAGTTATTATTTTATTAATAGTTTACTGTTTGTTTGTTTTAAATCAGGAATCAATAGCCCTGATCGTGGAGTGTGCAGAAACCTCAGGTCTCCTTAGGTTTAAGTAAAGATGCAGAACATTTAGGCTCGCAAGACGGCACTTGCGTACTCAGGATAAGGGACAGGGACCACGGTGTGCCTGCACAGTGGCATCAAGTGCTTCTCTTCAGTGGGACTCCTCACACAGCAGAACAGCCCGGGTGCCTGATGATAAACACTTTACACAGATGGGAAACTGCTCTGGCTCAACAGCCTCATGCCCCTCTGGAGCCAGTATCTCATCAGCGTAGTGTCCAAGGGCTCTACAAGGGACACACCCAGTTAGAAGAGTCACTGAACTCAGGTCCCTCCAATGCAATGGTTTGCTATTGGGTATATTTTGTTCTGTCTAAACACAGTTGATCAATCAGGGATCCATTCTTACCAGCAACATAGCAACATAGTTCACCAACCACCTTATCAGGTTGCCAGGGGAACGGGAGCTAGAAAGTTAACATAAGGTCAAATTCTCATGCAGAAGGGGAAAGGATTTTGTTAACCCTTTACCCACATAGAGGTTTTCTGTCAACATGATTATAATGGATTCTTCTATATGTTAACAGATTATACTTCTAATCATTTATTTAGGGCTTTTTGCATTTATATTTGTATCAGAGATGAGCTGGGTATATGTGTGTATGTTTGGGCACATGTGAGAAAGCTATTTTTTCCAGACTTAAATATCAATGACTTCTTAAGAATAATTATAAGCACTCCTCTTTAGATATTTAAAAGAGCTTAAGTATCGGAATTATTTACTCTCTGAAGGGATGATATGCTCTGTGGTACAACTAGAACTGCTGTGTGTGGGCTAGAAAGGCCCTAGACATGCTATTTCATAAAATCATTACCTATGATCACGTGAAGGACACAACACTAGGGAATATCATTGTAAAAAATGAAAATGTTAGTGTATTTCACTGCTCCTTGTTGCTCTGACAAGGCACTTTTTTAAGAAAGAGATGAGCTTGGCCAAAAACTGGCTGCTTTGCAAGCAGGAATGGAAATAAATGAGAATGTCCAGAAATTTGGGGCCTCCTTGGATTGAAAAAGACAACTGCTTTGATGCCCCAAACATTAATATCAATAAAGGGATCTAAGCCTTGTGGCAAGTATCAGAGTACGGGTGTTCCCTTCCGAACAGCCCTATTATTTTAGCTAGCTTCAAGGTGGCCTCCATTAAGATGAAAGAGTAAGGTATGGACACAAAGAAGCAAAGAAATAAAGCAGGCTTAAGAACTAGGAGTAGAAAAGATTTTGGTTCTGGTTATTGGTACAAGGAACTGACTGGAAACAATTAGATCAGAAGCCCATTGGGGTTCTAAAGAAATCTGGTAACTGCAGAAACCACGAGCCTGGCCTGAAAATATCTGTCTCTGTTAGCCCCTTAAAGCAACACTCAGACCCTTGATTTTGTACCAGTAGAAAAAGAGCTATGAATGATGTACAGCCTCGAAAGAAGACACATGCTCCAATAGCCCCTTCTGGTGTGGCTACGGAAGATGAATGGACAAGGTTGGAGAAACAGAGGTGACCCGACTGTCTGACCAAGGCATTTCTTCTACAGCTGGAGCAGAGAATCTCCATAATTCTTGCTCAGCTGGGAGTCAAAATTGCAGTGAACCAGCGGCTATGTGCTCCTCATCCTTCTCCTTTCTTAATAGGAGTTCTTAAAGCAGGTATCCTGTCCTTATGCCACCACTGTATGTGGGATAAGGGGAGAAAGAGCTTGCTGACAGCCACTATGAGAACTTGATAGAGAACACATTTTCTTTCCCCTCTGCCTGGGTACTGTCCCCACCACACACCCTCACCTTTTTCAGTTTCTCTTTAAATGTCACCTCCCCAGAGGGGACCAAATCACTCTACCTAAAATCACACACCATCTCTTATCACCTTATCCTTCCTTTACCCTCTCTTTGTACCTTTATCCTCTCTTCACAGCACTTACTCCCTGACAAACCCCCCCCCCCCCCCCCAACTGCAGTGTGCTCTCAGGGCACAACCTTGTCTTTTTTCCGGCTGAAGTCCTAGTACCAAGAAATGGCCAATACATTATACGCTCTCACTAAATATTTGTTGAAAAAAAAAGAAGACAAAACAATTAAGAGCTTCTAATGTCCAAGTGTCTGAAGTTGTTTTTGTGTGGTCCTATTTTGTTATTTATCTGTATCACATTGTAATTAGTGATAATTATTTGTGAGAACACTGTGATTACCACTTGCAAGGTGGCATTATCGGGTGGAAAACCTAACCAAAAAGTTGTCCTATTAGGAAAGTACAGGTATTGTGAAAAGCAAACTGTTTTGATCTGGTTGTTTGTTTTCAAGACTGAGACAGTAATTGGCACTCCCATGGGAACGTCACCTTGTTTCTGGAATGGTGGTCATAACTGCAGCATACTAACCTTGGAATTCCTTTAGAGTCTCCTCATTCCATGATTCAACAAAGATTGATATAATCAGCTACTGCTTACTCAGGCGAGAAGCTAAAGTTCACCAGGAAGAATTCAATTCAATCCAATCCAACATTTAATATTTACTGAATTGAAGCCTTGTGCCAGGCCTTGTACCCTGTCTCATAGAACTCAGAGTGGTAGAGAAGCAATGCATTAAACACACTGCATTAGGAGTTACAATATGGGATGCATAGTGTTGTAATTATACCACAAAAGTCTCAGCCGAGCAAAAAATCAGAAAAGGCTTCCTGGGTAAATGTCAGCTAAACTTGGACCCAAAGGGCAAGTGGAGAGTGTCCAAATGAAGAAGGAAGATGAATGGAGTGTTTTCTAAGCCAAAGAAAAAGATATGGAAAAAAATGTTAAAAGGCCTGCCGATAGGGCATTACACTTTTGCTTCAGATACTGTCATATTTTCACCTATCACCTGTCCTCCTTTCCTTCTATCTCCAGCTTTTAGCCTATAGGTTAGCCCTTTCTTGATAATCATCTGTTGCTCTGGTGGGGCTTATTTGCAAATCCAACCCGGGAATCAACAAACAAAGGAAATGGCTAAGGAGTAGCCACTGGAGCCTGGAACTAAGCCTACATTACACTTACAAAAATTTGATTTTCTGAAGAAAAAATATTTTGACTCCTACATTTTTGGACTTCATTAGAAAGATCTGAAATAGATGACACCAAGCTGTTTGCCTAAAATAATGTCCCAAGCCTGAATTGGCATGGATATTTCCTGAGATTAAAATAGAAACTTGTTTTGCTAACAGAAAACAACTTGGAAATCAAAGAGTCGTTTAAGTTGAAACCATTATTTTTTCCTTTTCTTGCATAAAATTCCTGTTTTTATACACACGAAGAAATCAGGATAGTGAGATCACACTGCCACAGAACTTTCCATTAAAAATTTGAAGTTGGAGAAACCTCAAAAAGAAAATAAAGACAGAAAAAAGTTCGTAATATAACAGACTCATTCAACAAACATTTATGAGCACCTACTACATGCCAGACACTGTTCTAGGCACTAACAAAGAAACTCCCTTGAAGAGTTTGCATTCTAGCAGAAAGAAGACATACAAACAAGAAATAAATTATATAGGATGCTGGAAGACCAGTGGTATGGAGAAAAGACAAAGCTGACCAAATCATGGGGCATCCTGAGGGGGCCGGTTTGCAACTTTAAGTTTGGGTGGTCACGGTTGGATTCCTCAAAAAGGCGACATTTGAGCAAAGCCTGAAGGAACTGAGAATGTGAACCATGCAGATATCTGGGTCCAGGAATAAGTATCAGCCAGTCATTGGCGCAAAGGCAGGGGCGTGCATGCCTGGAGTCTGGGAGAAAGGCAAGAAGGTCATGGGATAGGGGAAGAGAGAGAATAGAAGATTAGGTCTGAGGGGTCTGAGAGATGGCACATCTCTGCACCGGGGACTCATTGGGACAGGGTTTGAGAGGGGAGGTGACTCAATGGATATATGTTTTCACGTGCATTTTAGGATGATTGTTGTGTGTTTTCATTTGAACAGTCTTAGTACAATATTTTTTGCTCTGCAACAACAATGATTTTTAAAATGGTTTCTAAATGATCTCCCCAAGATCAGACACCACAGACTGCTAAGTAGTTACAGCCCGCCCTCTCCGGCCTGCACGTGCCCTGAAGGGGCGGCCCTTGCTACCCTTCTAGAGTGCTCGAAGTTGAGCTGGCAGAGATAGAAACAGTCTGCACGTTTCTTCTACAAAACTCGACTGGAGAGCCAAACATTTTTTTCGGTTGGTTACAAAATAAAAAATAAGCCTTTGCCAACTCTGCGGGAGAAGCAAACTCCCGGAGTTTGCCTTTGCTAATTTGTCCAAGTCGTGCAGTCGTGCTGTGGTTTCACTAAATGCAGACACTGCTCCTCTCCAGCCCCAGAAACGTCTCCCGTCTCCGGCTTCTCCGCACCCCCTCACCCCTCCCCCCGGTGGAAGCCACGGCTCGCCCCTGCAGTCACCACCTGTTCTGGCGGAACCCGCGGAGCGCGAACCTATGCCCCGGGCCCCTTCCCTCCCCGGCTCACCCTTTCCTGCTGGGCGCCTTGCGTTCCCTCGCCCAGGCCGGGCTTGCAACTTTCCTCGCAGCCTGGCGCTCGCCCCACTTGGCTGGCCCTCAAGAGACGCCGCTTCCCTCGGCGCTCCGGCTCCTGAGCTTTCCCGCCTAGGGGCCTAGGGCCCTCACCCCCGGCCCCGGGCTGGGAGGGAGGGGAGGCAGGCGCACGCGCGCCCCCCGCCCCCTGCGCCCCTCCCCGCGGGCGGCGCAGCTCCCCCTGCAGCACCTCCCCTCGAGGGGAGGGAGCCAGAGGGGGTTCCCGGCGTCGCGTCGCAGACCTGCTCCGGCTGCGCGCCGCGCCGCTCTCTTCCGACAGCAGCTGCACTCGCAGCGGCGCTCGCACTCCTCCGGGAGCCACGGGGACAAGCGCGCCTCTCCTCCGCGCCCAGCACCCCCAAGCTGTTCCCCGCGCTCATCGGCCCTGCCGCCCGCCCTTCGCCGCCCGACATGGATTTCCTCCTGGCGCTGGTGCTCGGCTCCTCGCTCTACCTGCAGGCGGCCGCCGAGTTCGACGTGAGGTGAGTTGGGCCACGGGGCGCCCTGTTCTCCTTCTAGCGCTAATTTCGCGCTTGCGGTGCTGGGGTCCCCTCTCCCCGCCGGGTTGCGCGGCCAGGGAGGCGTCTCCCAGGCCAGAAGTTGGGCCACCGCACGGCGTCGGCGGGAGGAGAGCCGTCGAACCGCTCTCGCAACCAGTGGCTGGCTTCCTGAGGCTGGGGAAGGCGCCTCCTGCGAGTCCCGGAGCCCAGCCGCGGCTCCCGGCTCGGGAATTAGGTCCAGGGGAGGAGGAGGAAGGCTCCTGGAGCCCCGCACCTCGGCTGGGAGGGCGCGGGCTGACCTCCTAAGCCGAGGTGACGCGCAGGACACCCTTGGCCAGGAAGCTCTCGGGTGTGATTTAGACGGCTCTTTGAGCTGGGAAACTTCCAGGTGGCCGGGCAAAAGCCCGGCTCGACGCTGTCAGGGCCGCTCACACAAAGGGTGGGGGCGAAGGAGCGATTGGGCTTCCAGGGAGGACCCGTTTGCCTCCGCACTTGGCTTTCTTGAGGGAGGTGGACTCAAAATAAGGACTGAGAAGGGGGAGCGCTACGTGCGTGTTTGTGTATGATACGCACGCACACACAGCTCCCGAGACCTCGGGCGAGCCTGGCTGCAGCGTGCTCTGGCAGGTTCCAACAACCCCGGGCTCCGTCGCCGCTGTCACTCAGCCGCTCCTCTGGCGGCGGCGCGCGGCGCTCTCTGCCCCGCCGCGGATCCGCTCGGGCGAGTGAGTGTGTTTGTGTGTGTCTGTTGGTCAGGAGGGCGTGCTCGGTTGCCCCACCTCCGTGCAATTAGAGACCAGACCCGCCCCGAGCGCCGATCCCTGCTGCTCGCGCAGAAACGTGGCTGGAGCAGCCGGGAGAGATTTTAACCCGGGTCACACCGCCATCCATCCAGTCTTTCTCTTTCAGAGACCCCCCCCACCCCCGCCCTGACCCCGCCAAGTATCCCTCTCCGCAGCCCTAAAGACAGCCGCACCTGTGTTACTTGTAATCTTGGAACGAATCAGTTCCACGATTGATTGGCTTTCTTGAACCTGGAGGGGAACACGGAGGGGATCCAGTGGAGCGCTGAGGAGGAAAAGCGCAATCACTTGTTTACCACCTGGTGGGAGGAAATAGAGAGTTCGGGGTTATTTTGTACTTTGGGCTTGCGGGCATAAGGGGAGATAAAAGAAACGGGAATTGGAAAGATCAGGAGTGTTTTAAGAAAATGTGGGTAGCGGCCAGAGGCTATTTTATTTTATTAAAGCAATTCTTTGCTCGCATTCGGGTATGTTGTGCATTTCTGGCACACACACTTGCAATAGGAAATACAGAAATCACATGATTATGCATAAGATTTTAAGGTAGCTGTAATTTTAAAACAGCCAATTAAAATATTGATCCTCTGGGGTTAAAAAGTCAGGTGTGAATCTAAACAAAGAAACGATTTACCAAATAAGGTGTGAAAGTGGAATCTGGTGGATAAATTGGTATACTGAAATTGAATACTTTTAGTCCTTATTTACATGAGTGAGGAAGATAACATGAATTGTTGATGCAGAGAAGTTTCAAACCACAAGGACACTTGAGATGTTAGCTACACTTTAAACTCCTCTTGGTTTTATTTATACTTTTTTATTTTTTCTGGGAACATTTTCTGCCAAAGAGTCATATCTTGGAAAGAGGTCTGTTTCATTTGATTTTTGAGGAAGGTCCCGTCTTTGTGCCCCTTTCCAAGGCAGAAATAAAAGGCAGATTTTTTTTCTTTCTGCTTTGACATGTCATATTAATACTTTTCAGTTTATGATAAATCAGTCAAAACTGGTTTTCCCCCAAGTAACAGGTGTGGGTCTTTGAGGAATCTGTTTCATTTCAAGCTTCAGAAACCACCCTGTGAGTGTCAGCCTTGAGAATTCTTGGTTTTAGCTGATGCTGTTTCCATTTAAGAAAGGATCTTCCCCTCCCTTTGCCTCTACTCCTGTGTGTAGTGTGTAGAGTATGTGTGTGTGTTTAACTCTCTGAAATTTGGAATTAGATCACAGCAGAACTGTTTTCCTGAATGTGTTTTATCCTTAAATTTCTGCAGGCATGAATGAGTTCATTGAAGATTGTTGGGCGTGATTTAAATTAAAAAAACAATAATAACAGGAAAATATTTTTAATTTCAATAGTGTCTTTATTTATTTTGAATCTTTTTGTTTGGTAGGTGGCCCAGGCAAATAGTGTCGTCAATTGGCCTGTGTCGTTATGGTGGAAGAATTGACTGCTGCTGGGGCTGGGCCCGCCGGTCCTGGGGACAGTGTCAGCGTGAGTATCATCCCCGGGGACTTCAGCTCCCTGGGAGGTGCGGCTTTCCACCATCATACATGGCTTCACTCTGCACATCAGTGGGCTCATTACTGAGCAAGTCTTGGTGGTGTGGTTCCCACAGGGGGGTTTTCAGTTCCTGACTCCTTACTCTGCCCCTTTTCAAACTGAGCCAGCAGTCAGTAAGGTGCCAGCTTTGTTATTCAGAGAGCCACCTACTATGCTTATTGTGGCATCTGTCCCCAAAATCTCCAGCTCCTATTTTCTCAACAGGCTTTTTCTTTTCTGTGCTCCAGACTTGGAGATGAGGGTAAGATAATGAGTCTAGACTATATTTACACTAAACAGACTCCGAACCTTCTAGCACTAATAAAATCTTTACCATACCTGTTGTGGAAAGTGGCCTATTTGTAAACCTTTTTTTCCTTTTTTTTTGAAGTGAGATTGTATTGACTGTGTTCTAAATGGACCACCCACCATAATCAAATAACACCTCTGAAAAAACATTATTTTTAAGTTCTAGAAGTAATCAACATCATGTAATAAATGCCAAATCAGAATACTGATTTTTACCTTTTCCATGGATATTTTAGTGGTAGAAATCAGAGCCACATCATGGAAGTTTGAGAAATTTGTTCCCCGCAACTTTATCTGGATCTCAAAACTGTATTCCACCTCCCCTACGAGAGAATCCGTAATGATCAAGTGAATTCCTGGGGCATTGTGCTAGGCCGGTGTGTCTCGTGAGATGATGGGAACGAAGTTGGGTTCCTTACATCCCAGTGTTTTATTGCTCATGAGAAAGGAGCTTAGAGGAAAAGAGAAGTGAAGTGAAGAAGGCTGGAGCTGGACAGGGCGGAGCCTGCCTTGGACAGGGTGGAGCCTGCCTTAGAGATGTGTTGACGGTGGGAGCAATTGGGTAGATTTAATTTCAGGAAAGCTAGGAATTCCCACAGCTGTTTTCATCTTTAAGAATTGTGCATGATATCTGCCTTTAACTTTGCGGAGGAGTGAGAGTAATGGTCACAGGTTAACATCCCTGGTTGGATATGGAAAGGGAAAGGAGATTAAGGTTTGTCTATTACCTGTAAGCCACTGGGCCAGACTTTTTGCACGGTTAGGCCATTGCCTCTTTTTATAAGGGGAAATGATGCTAACTCCAGTTTCCAGTAAACAAAAAGAACTAGGCAAAGCTGCCGTGCCTGACTGGTTAATTGTTTTTAAGGGAAGATGGTCCAAAAGAAGAATGGTACCTGGTGGAGTCGTCATCTGCCAGTTATATGGCGTTGTCAGCAGTATTTGCACAGCTGGAGGCCACAGGGCTGGAGTTTGGAGAGCAATCCGGCTTTGATAATCAAAGGGTGGCCCAACACACACACTGTTCCCAAATAAAAAAAAAAAGGAGTAGTTTCTTTGCAGGAATGGAGGTAATTTCCTCCTTTGCTGTCTTAATTGGCAGGGCACTCCCAAAAGGAGGGTTGAAGTGCTTTGGGGTGTGCACAGTACCCCAGCCCTACCTAGGAAAAGGCTGCTCTGGCAGAAGGCCCTGAGCACAGTGGGGCACACCTTCTCTGGTGGCAGAGTGCCAGAGCAGTCGGCAGAGGCAGGGTGTCGGGGTGTAGGGGTGTAGGAGTACATACGCGCTCTGCCAGATGCCCTATAAAAAAATTCCTCTGTCTCTGAGAGATTCATCAACTGTGGAATTCCCCAGAAAGAACCTCTCAGAGCTGTTCTGTCTTTTAACACGTAATTAAATTTTCTCGGGTATACACGAGCTGGGTGAGTCTGAATTTGAACAAGCATAAAGACCTTTCCAAGTTACAGTGGCCTTACTGAATTTAAACATCCAAGTAAGTTCCTAGCAGACTAGCTTTCCCAGCAGAGATGAGACACTGTTTCATTATCTTCTATACTTCGTTTTGCTTCTAACAGAATGTAAAGTGGTGAAGCATAGTATTTGATAGTATTTATCTTTTCTTTCTTTGTACTCCTTGAGATTCTGAGGAAGCTATAACAATGATAAGTCAGTTATTGAAACGGTAATGCTATAAAAACGTATAAGATGATCTTGCACAAATCACAGTTCATCTCAGCTTGGATTTGGTGAAAGTTTGAGAGGCAACCTAATGGAGGGGAACATGGACTCGAGCTAGACTGCCTGGGTTTAAGTTTCTGTTCCATCCCTTATTAGCTGTGTGACCTTGAGCAAATCATTCAACTTCTCTGTGCTTTATTTTCCTCATCTCTGAAATAGATATAAAATAGTGTAATACCTCGTAGGACCGTAAATGAGGTGTAAATGAGTTATTTGTAAAGCACTTAATGCAGTTCCTGGCACAGAGTAAATGCTATGTATGTGTTTGATGAAAGTAAAGAAATATAAAGGAATACTGCTTTTGAAAGAGTGTTATGGGATGGGACATACCCATGCTATCAGATTCTTTGTTTTCTAGGCATGATAAATGTATTTTTGCATTTTACTGCCAAAATAAAAATGATGATTCTAAGGCTCTCCATGTTACAATAAGTAAAATGCCTTTAAATTAAAAAAAAGCTAGGTGGATCTTTACCATTAATATTGTAGATGGCAGAGTTGTAAAAACGAGTTCAAAGATGGATGTTTCCTTGTGTATGTGTGTGTGTGTGTTTTCAGAATCTCAGATGGTACAAATGTCTCTTGTCAGCTTAGAGCTCCCCTGTCTTTGTTTTGCTATAAACAGGTAGAGGAATGTAGGGGCCAGAGGTCAGCTCAAAGTAGGAAGACCACCACCAAACAGAAGCTTGCTGGGGACAAACGGAAAGTTCCTGATTAGTTTTTAAAGGAAGCTTTTATGAAATTGAAACTTTTGTCACTACATTTATTCAAGGAAAAATGCCTTGCTGTTCATTAACTCTTACACCTGGTAATGGACTACCTATAAAAATTCCAAAGACCTTCTGGGAAATTTAATGTGAAAATTGTTTTTGTCTTTCTGACCCTTAGATCATTTCAGAGTCCTTACCCGTAAGGAGCCTTCTCCTTTCCTTAGTAAAGTTCTGGTTCTTGTTTTTCTGAATGATTCACTTACGAATTTTCCTTCAAATTAGCACAGCAAAGCAAAAGGAAGCTATTTCCACCTAGACACAGAACCTCCCAATTTATCCCTTAGAAGATGTGTAAGTGGGGGAGACCATACCCTCATTATATATATATATATATATATATATATATATATATATATATTTTTATCATATCTCATGCCCTAGTGCAGTGACCCTTTGGTGTTTAATCCATTTGGTCGAGCATATGTAAGACATTTTGACCCTATTCCTGTGAGACAAAGAGATGTATTGACATAGAACATGCTGTGTTTCATGTTCACTTGCTACTCCCCTTTCCATGGCCTTGTTTGGAGAGGCCAGTTGACTTTGCAGGGAGCTCGTATTGCTCAGCCTCCACTCCTGGTCACGGTGTCTAGCCACAAAGCTGCATTCAGCCAGACTTCTCATCCTTCCCTCAGGGACTGAGGAAGGAAGGATGCTACCCAGACAAGCATAGGAGCTGTGTTCTGCTTCCTGCTGTGCCACCTGACATTCTATCCTAACATTCCTGCCTGGCTGCAGAAAGCAGGACCTAGTCCAAAAACAGGCAGGTTGTGTTTTCATAGTTCTTTTAGAGGTCATACCCTTGCCTTCTTTCTATCCTTTGATTCTTTGTTTTATATTCTTTTTTTTAAGCTTTTATTTAGATTATGATTAGTTAACATACAGTATAATATTAGTTTCAGATGTGCAATATAGTGATTCAACACTTACATACAACACCCGGTGCTCATCACAAGTGTCCTCCTTAATCCCCATCACCTATTTTACCCATACCCCCACCCACCTCCATTCTTGACCCATAAACAGGTCTCTACACATTGAGAATTTAAAACTTGATTTTCTAATTGTCTTGGGCTTTATCAACTATTGATGTGGCTCTTTGTGGTAAAATGAGAATCACAACGCACTGATAGTTACATATTTACAGCACAGGGCACCTTAATTACTCAGATTGTTACAAAATACTTGTTTCTTGTTCTGTAATTATTCTATTCCTTCACTTTCCCATCATATTAATGGTACACTTCACTTTAATGATTTTAACAATTTCTCCTACCAAGTGGAGATCTGTGTAAAAAAGATTTCTCAGGGTTTGTGTATTTTATTAAAAAAAAAAACAAAACCGCATATGCTATGGAACCAACTCTTAACTAACAAGCAGTTTGGGACACGTGAGTGTCACTAACTTTTATACCTGGTTAGTTATTTAAAGAGCTTCCTTAATGTAGAAAGAGTATAGAGGATCTAAATATTATATTTCTATATGGTTGTTTTTCTGTTTACAGATTTGGCTGTGTATGTGGCTATGACAGTAGTGTTTCTGTTGAAGGCACTTTTTAGAGGTATGAAGATTAAAATTGAAAATACGGCAAGTTCCAGTTTCAATAAAGCTATTTAGTTTCTGAGTTCTTTGGCTGTCACTAAGCAATTTGTGGTTTCTGAATGAAATTATGTGAATTAGGGTGATTTTTGTATCATTTTTCCTTAAAACCAGGCAAAATGCAGATGTTCTGATATATTTTTCTGAAAAATTTAGAAAGATGTAAAACTTAAACCTAGAGTTTGACTTTGCTTTATTAGTTCTAAACCTCATTTCCTCCTCCCCCCTCCAAAGGCTACAACTGTACAATTGTCAGGGAAAGTGAAACTTTTGAATTCTTATCAATGTTAAATAAATGTATAAGTTAGTGCAACAGGGGGACAGAGAAGCAGTAATTTATTCTGAAACTGTTTTGTAGTTGTTAAATAATTTTGCTGGATAATATATATTACTGGTTTAGGACTGTGGACTGTTGAAAGACTGAAGAGCAAATTGTTAAATTTCCATATTTCAAATGAAAAGGTAATTAGTTTGAACAGAGATTTTGATTTTGTCAATGAAACATTTAAATTTCATGTTTCATTTGTTACTTGCATCTGGGTTCAAAAACTTAATCGTGACAGTGGAACACGATTTATTATTTTTTTTGCTCCCTATACTGGTTTCCTGTCCCTCGTCACAAAATTATGTAAATTATACCTTTCTTTGATTATTTAGATTCTGAACACTTCTCTTTAAAATAATCAAGAGTAAATGAGAAATACTGGAATTGGCTTTAAAGACCATATATAGTGTTCCCTCACAGAGAGGTTATTCCTGGTAAATGCCTTTCCATTTGTAGTCAACAACTATGGTCACCTTCATTGAATGTGAATTAGTATTTTATAGGTAAACCTTCTTTATACCCATATAATCATACCTACTCCAGGAGTAACTGGGGGTCTCAAGTGGGCTTTACTGCCCAGAGCCATGTCGAAGATGGCCAGCAGGTCTTGGGGCCAGTTTAATGGAGCTGAGACACTTCACTGTCTTAATGTGATTAGCTTCCTTCTCTGTTTTTGGGGGTGGTAATGCAGATTCTGGTTCCTTTTTTTTTTTTCTGGTAGGAATAAAAACAAGGCAGTGGACAATCTTATAACTACTTTTAGCACTAAACCTGCATCTCCAAATCCTCAAGAAGTAAAGTTTTTGATTAATATTATTCAACTACCACTTTCCATGGAAAGCTTATTTAAGAACACCATGTACTTTCAGTAACTTCCAGTGGTCTTGGAATGCAGATTCCAAACTAAAATCAGTGTTGAAGAAGTTTGACCTCTCAAACAGGTAGTTCTGAGTATGTGTAGTTTTGAAAGTTAAGTTTCACAGAAATTACTTTGTTCCTTCATCTTTTCTCCTATTGGAACTGATCTTTATATAATACTTTTAAGATCTACTCATTTCCTAAGATCCCCTCATAAAGTTAATCTGGGAAGGTCTTAACCTTTATGGATTAGAAATGTTAGTACTTCTTAAGCTGGGAGGTCAGGTCACGGAAAGGGAAACACTCCAGGCGCTGCAGGGTCAGCACTAGATCTGCCTTCAAACACCGGCCACAGAGATGTGCTGCTGCAGAAAGTGAGGGAGTACACGCACGCACTCACGGCTGCCAACGAGGCAACACTGCGTTTCTACTTGAAAACTGTCGGATAAGCTTTGAAAAACAGGTGTGTTTTTCCTCCCTTAGTCCCTGTTATAGCAAGTGTAATAGAATTTTTGAAGGGTACTTTTTATCTGTAGAATTCATGTTGTGTGCATTTCGAGTCCATTGAACTCAACTGCATGCTTTTAAAGCAATAGTCCAGTGATGCTGAGTGATTGTATGCAGCGTCCCTCAATAAGTAATGGAAGGTATTCATCATGGGGGCTGGGCCTTCATCGTGGTGGAGATGAAAGGGAAGGAGAGGAGGGTTCTGATGGCCTAATCCTCACTACTACCCCCTCCTTCCTCACCACCACACCCAGATATTCTCACCCCTTTCCCACCAATTGGATGCAGGTTTAAAGTTTTTTCCCATCAATCTTTTAAAAATTTTTACTTTGTAAGAGAAAATGCATTTATTTCTTCAAATATCCCTCCTCAGAGCAATGAATATTATCAGCTTTTTGTGTACCTTTCAGAAAGATTTTACATACCAATGGGCAAATTTCTGTATCTTCTCTACCCTCTTTTATACAAATGAAAGATATACCGTATACATTGTTCTGTACCTTGCTTCTTTTCCTTAACAATGTATCTTGGAAAGCTTTCTTTATCATCAGTACATGAGGAGCCTGGTCACTTTTTTTTTTTTTTTTTTTTATGGATTTGTAGTATTCCACTGCATGGCTATACCATAGTTTATTAATCAGTTTCTTATTGATGGACATTTGTGTTGATTCTAATCTTTTACTAATACAAACAATTCTAAAATAAGTAACCTTGAAATATACAATGAAGAAATATTGTTTTGGATGTGTTCTAGTATTTCTGCAAGATAACTTTTTATGTGTGATCGAATGGCATATACATTTGTGGTTTTGACCAGCTGGCCAGTGGTTTCTTACTTGGTAGTAAATAGTAATGGAAAAGACTGGATTGGAATGCTGACTTAAAGCTCTGGCAATTCCATATCCAGAATCTGATCTGTTGCTTGGTTCTAGGATACTCTGATCCCTACTCTTTCCCTCAAAAGTCCCTCTGGTAGGTCAGTGAAGGACCTTTGACCCCCTTTTTCATCTGTTTCCTCTTGGAACAGAGGCAACTGGCTCATATTGGGAAGAATGGAGTGCGGTTTGTCCATTTGCCAGGATTTCCGCCTGACATCCTGACAATTGGTTATGTATTTTTTATGGATGTGAGGTCCTTTTTCTTGTAAGAAAGATTTACACATTATTTTAGGAATTGCTTAATTCATTGACCTTTTATTTGTATCACTTGTATCATAATTTTTATCACTTTCTATAGAGGATTTTCTTTTTTATTATTAGGATTATGTAGAAGTTTAGTATCTGAATAAAGTTTTTTGGGACACCTGTTATGATAAAAGATTTTCAGGAAATATTTAAATACTGTTGTGTCAGAATACTTTAATAAAGTGACTTGAAAACAGTAGAGGCATAACTTTTCCATTAGTGATTCTAATCTTTATCTTAATTATGTATTAAAATCATTTTATTTAACAAAATAAATGCATGCCTAAGTGAAAAATTAAAAGACTCGAAGAAAGAGAGAAGGTAGTGAAGCTAAGTCTTTCTAACTTCCCTGTTTTCCTGACACCTAGTTCCAACCCCCAGGAACTGTTTCCTATTGATCTTTGCAGAGATTTGTAAGCATTTGTGAATTGTCCTTGTTTATAAATTGATAGCATAAAGTAAGAACTATTCTGTATCTTCTTTATCGTATATTACATTTTATTTTATTTTTTTAGATTTTTTTCATATATTACATTTTAGAGACCAGTCCTTATCAGTTCATGTAAACTTGACTCATCCCTTTAAATACCTAACTAATTTAAAAATCCCTATTTATGCATATTTAGGTGATTTTCAATATTTTGGTTTATGAAATGTGCTGCAGTCAATATCTTTGCATAGTCATCATCACTGTTATATACATTTAGATGCGGGAGAGTTGTAGGGACATCCTATTTTTATGTAAGTACAGTAATTGAAGAACTCATTTTTATAAATCATCTTCTATAAAATATGTTACTTCCTAAAGGAGATTAAATCATGGATGATATTACACAGTGGAAACCTTCTGTTCAGCCACTTTTTATTTTTGATTCCTTGAGAAGATAGTTTGAAAGAGAAATAGAATTTGTTTCTTCATTTCTCTTTGTTTATATTCTACTTTGTTTGGGGAAGGATATGAAGTGGCTTTCAGGAATGCATGCAATAAAATAGGAAAACAGAATTAACAAGGGCTAGGGGAGAAAAAAAGACAAGGGTAGAATAAAAGGTAAGCTGTCAGGAGGAGAGTTATTAACATGCAGATACGTCAGCATAGGATCCTAACTATGTCTTATCATTTGGCTGTTAGCTTCTGGTAGCCAACAGAAAAAGAAAAGTGTTATTGCTCATATAATTCATGATGTTTGTTAGGGGAAAATCAGACCAGTTAGTTGGGGGAAATTATGGCTTTTCCCACATGTAGTTCTGGAAGAAGACTTTCATGTGGTCCTTCACAGAGTGGGAGTGAATGGTCGAGTGGAAGGGGCCACAGCAACATTTCTGTCATGAAGCCGGTGGTGGTTTTACAAAGCTATTTCATAGAAGATGCTCTGATCTAAGATGAGGCTCCCTACTCTAAAAGTGCAGTTCATGGGAAGTTTAAGAAGCATTATCTACATACTTAGCTTTCTGATATCTCCGCTCAATCCAGCCGAGAATATCTGTGATTCGTGAACTCTTTAGGGCTTTATGGCAAATTCCAGTTTAGAAAAGACAATTTTAAGTTAGGATCACTAACAACATCCTGAAGTTTGCTGTATTATTAAAGTCTACCCCATGCCTACCTCTCTCTCTCTCTCTTTCCCTCTTCCTCTCCTCCTCTCCCTCTTTATCTTTCTTTCCTTCCTTCCTATGTAATTTAAACATCAGTCAACAGTTGGTAGAGTTGGTATCCAGAGGCATTGTGAATGGAGTGTAGATAGATGTCTCCTCTGGTCCAGTATAAGGAGGTTCTGCAAATAAATCAGTGGGAGAATTTTTTTTTATATCAATTTTTTTGAGTTACTTTTGTATTCATTGGATATCAGTATAAAAGCTCATCACCATTTTGCTATGGTCTTATTCATCTCTAAGCAAATTACGGCTTGGGATAAGAGATGAGGCACAAACATTGCTTCCAGGCATCATTTATCCTACTTGAGCTGTTCCATGAAATAGGGCCAGTGAACCCAGGAACAACAAACTCCTTGACCAGTGCTCATTTCCCCAGAGCTCTGGATTGTTACAGATATGCGAAGGAGCCAAAATGACCCTTGGTTGTTATCCCAGTTCCCCTGAATCTCATGAAGGGTTGCTTTAAATAAGCCACTTAGGCCTGAATAGACTCAAAGCAGAATCTGTGGTGAGTATTCTTCATGTTCCTAACCAGTCTCAAACTTAACTCCTTTTCACTGGGATGTGAGGAAGCACTGATTCTCCTGCAGTCATGCAGTCCCAGGGGCAATGGAATCTGAAACCCTGATACACACATGTCCTCAGATAGTCTCTCTCTCTGAGAGAGCTCAGTGTGTGTCTTAAGAGGGCACCAATCCAGGAAGTACCCCATTTCCTTGGGAGAAGCAAAGAAGGGGGCTTTGAATGCCTCTCCTCAGAGATCTGCACCAACCAGGAATCGAACCGGTGCCGAGAATTGTTACCCTGTGTCAGTCAACCTAGAAGGGAGCTAAGGAATTTACATTGCTAGAGCCAAGACCTTCTATTTTTTCATGTGAACAAATAAATGATCTTTATCAAAGATAATAGAATGCAGCCAAAATAATTTGGCTTGAAAAAATTTCAAAGTGATATCAGTCAGTACAACCATAAAAAAATACTAGTAGCATAGCCTAATGTGATTGACAGTGCATCCTTGGGAATCTACCAGGGCAAATTAGTTGCAAGATGTACACCCAGTTACTAAAAATTGATTTGTTACAAAGTATAGAGTTCAGTTAAATAATATCAAATTAAATAAATTTTATATTTTAATGCTTTAAGCTTTTCAGTTTTCTGATTTAATCAATTAATAGTACATAATTAAAGAGATAATTATGGTCATAATGGAATTTTTAATAAAATTACTAATAAAGCCAGCATAAAGGAATACATTAAAGTCCAGATAGGATAAAATTTTATTATGTGTGGTAAAATAGTGACAGATATCTATGTGTTCATTCCATATTCTTTCATAGATTCTCTCAACAATTTTAGTTCTTAGTCTAATAAAACAATGTTAAGTGAACTTGTTACTGTTACTATGGAAGGAAAAAGATATGAATAGGCAAAACAGTTTCTTAGTTTTAGAATATAGTAGTTGATTTTGGAGAAAAAAAGTATTTTTCTAGTTGTATTTTATTAGAAACCCTCATTTTCTGCCGTACGCTAACTAAAGACTGGAGAGACATCCTTGGTATGTACTAGATGTCATGGGAGAGCCAATATGAGACAAAGGATTTGCCATCAGTTATTTGCATGTGGACAATCTAGAGTCAATTAAATTTTAAAACTGAACACTTCATTTGGTCAGTATCTTTTTAACCATTCTGTAGATTAATGATAAAAATTCTCCAGAACTGACATGTTTTCCTGTTGTAACATCATCAGATCACAAGTTTAGGGTTGCCTTTTATAGATATTATTGATTTATGGTGAGATTTTAGGAAATAGGTCATCATGGTTTAAATTTGTACTGATATACACAAAGGAAGAAACAATTGGAAATTTCTGGATTTATGCTTACTTTGCCGAAAATAATGTTGTTTTTCAAAAATCCTTAGCCTTATTTTCATACATTAGAGTTCTCAAGCTCAGTTTCTAGGAGAGATCCCTAAATGGTCAAAGGTATGTGTTGCGACATTTACAGAAACTAATTCCACAGATAGACTATCCAAATATAAGCTTCCTGCCACCCAAAATATTTTTCTAAAGCCTTTGGTACTCTTATTTTATTTCAGTGTTAAGATTTGTAGGTACTTAGTAATTACCTGCCAAATGTTTGCATGCCAACAAATAGCAAATAGAAAAACACAAATTGCAGCTCACACTTAGCTGTATTTTTTTTTTTTAACATGCATGGGTATTTAGAGCTGATTTTAAATCAGATATTACTAGGGTAATAGTTTCTACTGGATAAATAGTCCCATGTTCATATGATTACATAAATATTTCATGGTATTTCACATAGATAATGGTGGTTTCAAAATCCTTTGTCCCTTGGATTTGGATTGAGTTTTAAAATCATTGATGAATTAAAAGATTCATCATATTATCTTGGCATCTATGTATGGCCAAGAATTAAGACATTCCCATGTATAGTTTTTCCCAACTAAGGCAGAATTATTTTTTTTTAAAACTATTTGGGGGATTGGGGGAAAACTATAAAGAAATGATTTGTAGATGTGTTAAATGTTCTGTTCTCTAATCTTCTGTTGGATTCTGATGAATTCTGTAGCTCTAATACTTAAAAAGTAGTGGTTTGAAAGTTGGGATCATCCAAATTACTTAAAATGCTATTCATGGGATCTGTTGTCCTCGATGTTGGTGTCTTAAATGCCCGGTGTCGGATAGTTGTCTAAGAACAGAGTTTGCCAGGCTAATATAAACATTTTTGACAAGGAGAAATAAAGCGTGAAATTTAAGGTTGGGGTGTGGAGAAATTTTTAAAGCTACTACTATTAGGGGTGAGAGGGAGAAGGACAGTGTCAGGCGAGACCTTTCCCTTTCATGCATGTACCTGGCGTTTGTTACCTGTGAAAATGTGCGTATGTCGTGCTGTGCTCTTTGCTTAAGAGGCTTGTGTGACTCCTTATCTGTCTTCTTAATCTGGGGCATTTCATTATTTCCTTTTCAAAGGTTATGCTTGGCCTAACATTTGGGCATTTTATAATTAAATTTACAGTAAACTATATACTAGAAGATAGGCATACCTTTGGATAATAAATGGGCCCAGTTCCTTCGGGTTTTCTTATCTCTCATTTTTTTCATGTCCAAAAACCCAGGATTGATTTCAAATCTGTAGACCTGTGTTTTGCAGGCTAGAACACTAATCTCCAAACAGTTTAGTTTCTCTAGATTATATTACTCACAATTTCATAAAATCATCAGAGTGCTTATTATTTTTAACCATGCCTGATATCACTGAGAACCCTCAGCAAAGTGCATAGTATCAACATTCAGCTGAACTGAAGCAGTGGTTCTGGGGCAAGTCGCAGGAGAGAGTTCTAGACTCTAGAATATGAGTGGCTTTGCTGTCAATGTTGCATGTGTTCACTACTGTGGCTGTGAGAAACCTTATCAGGAGAAGATGGGACAGATTTTTCTATATTATCTGCTACTGATGAATCCTATTTTAGTGCTTCTCACAGTGGGGTTTATACCATAAAAAATACATGTAGGGCATTTACTTGGGGCAGCTTTCACAAAAACTGTGGTGACCGCTGCCTGTGAAAATTTCCTTATGCATCAATAGAGAATAGACTCCAGAAGCTTCCTGGAAATAATCTACTCTGGGTTTAACATCGCTTTGATTTAAAATGCAGTTTTGTATAGTTTTAAAATGCAAATTTAAAAACAGACATGGGCTAAAATTTCATGCTAGAAATCTTATTTAATGGATATACATATTGATATCATAAAATTTACTAAATCTGTGTGTGTCAAGGCTGATTTATATAAAGTAGGAGAAATGTGACCCAACTTTAAGATATTATAAAACAAAAATAAACTATACAGAACTGTTTGGCTGCTTAGGACTAATATAACTAGTTAGAAAATAATGATGTTTGCTATTCTTTATTGTTTACCTTTATTTAAAATCATTTAATATATTTTTCTTGATAAATTTGATTATTCAAAATTGGCAACTAAAGAGTATTAAAGAAACGGTATCCTTTTATATTTTTCCCTTTTAATCCATAACTATAACCATAAGCAATTTTCCTTAATATGTGATCCAGAATGTAATTTGCAGTTTATGCTTTGATTCATTTTCAGCTTTTTGCTAAGATTGTACCTGATATATTTCGTTGTTCTATTTTAAGAAATGTGTCAACATCAAGATATGGTGAGTTCTTTTAAAGTTAACAACATCAACAACAATAGATACAAAACACTAATTTGTTATGAACCAAACCAATGTGGAAAAAAAACTTCTAACAAGCAGATATATATATATATGTATATATAACAATATGCGTGCCTTTAAAAATACAGAACAATCATTCTGGATCAATAGTTAAATTATTACTTCAATTGAATCAATTTGGTCTTGGACTATTTCTCTTCTGCTATTACCCCAAAGAAGGCTCCATTCAACTAATTTTAACTTATGCAAATAAATGCACAAATCAAAAATAAAAGTGGATATTTTATGCTTTAAAGAGGGAAGGTGTTAATTCACAGAGAAGTAATAAATCATCTCTTCCCTTACCTGTAGGACCTCTAGGCTGGTCAAACCCTAACCATGATTAGTATTGTTTCAAGTTTCTTCCATTTCCTTTCGTTAAACTGGGTTATTTATGTATCTCCAAGTGAAATGGCTGAGCTTTCACGGTAATTCTTGTTGCTATTGACAACCAAAGCAGCCATGCAAGAAGAAAATGCTGTGGAAGGAAAGAAAAAACAAACCTTAACATTTCCTCCTCAAAGTTGGAGAGAAAAGGGAATACAAAGTATGTAAGAAACAGGTAAGTAAAGATCTGTCAACTAAAAAACTGCCAGCCTTGGTTACTAATTGATCCAAAGTTTTAATTTTTTTCAGATATTTTGTCCAACACTCATTTAAATAAAAGGATACCGTCTCTTGGAACCAAAACTAATATTCTGAAAATGAAAAATTGGATTGGAAGGTACAGTGCCGCAAGAGGTCTGAAATACTCTGATTTAGAATTTGGACTATGAAAGAATAGCACAACTTCAATTATTGGTTAATATTTTTGTTACAAAATGTTTTTGAATGACAAAATGGTGACTAAAATATTACTATTTTAAACATGTCCTAGATTTTTTTTTTTGTTTCAGAAAAGCACTGAGCGTTGAATATGTGTTAAGTCTCCGGGAATGTAACAAGTTGCTAAATACCCAAGTCCAGCCTCCTTACAGAGAAAAGATCTGGAATTTCTTTTTTTGGACATTTGTTTTGCAGCTTTCTACGTCTTAAGGCAGAGAATAGCCAGGATAAGGTGCCAGCTCAAAGGTTAGATGAACATATTTCTTGAAATAATTATGGCTAATCTATGTCTTGAAAGGCATAACCTTTAATAATAACTTTACAGAGCTATCAATAAAACTTAACATTAGTTGTGTTTTTGAGTTGCCTATTTGGGGGAAAACTATATTTTTTATGTGTTTATTCTGTTCATAATTATATAATTATATAAGTTCATTTTCTTTCAGTTATTACATTAAACTTTTTCCTTTCAGTTTATTTCCTTTCTCCTGTCTTATGAATGTAATAAATTGACCTCCATTCTAACCTAAAGGACAGTTTATATTTTTAATACTTAAAGAAGGAAATTAAAAAAAAAAAAAACCTCACCAAATGAAATTACTAACACCAGCCTATCATTAACCTGAGGGAATTGTATCTCATATTCATTAATTCTCCTTGGAAAAATTCAGGTAAGAAATATTTTTATTGTATAAAATATATAAGATGTTATAATAGGACCTATGAGTATTTATGTTATATTGTTTTGGTACATAAAAGGTTCCTTGTTTAAAATATTTTTGGGGGGCGCCTCGGTGGCTCAGTCGTTAAGTGTCTGCCTTCGGCTCAGGTCATGATCCCAGGGTTCTGGGATCAAGCCCCACATTGGGCTCCCTGCTCAGCGGTAAGCCTGCTTCTCCCTCTCCCACTCCCCAGCTTGTGTTCCTGCTCTTGCTATCTCTCTCTCTCTGTGTCAAATAAATAAATAAAATCTTTAAAAATTAAAAAATAAAATATTTTTGGAAGTGAATAATGTCACTTAACGAATCACCCTTATGGCACTTTAGTGGAAAATTTGGGTGAAATTCTATTTAACGGAATTGGGGCCAAGAAGACAATGTACATTGATAGGTGAAAGATACTATCACATGTCTTAGAAAATGTTTTTAAGAGAGGATTTTAATAAAAACATTTGGGGAAAAATATGATAGTGCTAGAAATAAAAGTTAAGGAATTTCTTTGTTCAGGGAGACTTCAAAAAATCACAGTGTATGTATCTTATAATTGGTAAGAGTTATAGGATGAACTAGCAGAGCTATGGCTGAGGTTAAGGAGGCAATGCCAAAGAAAAGTACAATTGACCCTTGAACAATAGCGGTTTGAATTGCATGGGTACTCTTATGCATGGATTTTTAAAAAATAAATACAGTACTATAAATGTATTTTTTCTTCCTTATGATTTTCTTAACATTTCCTCTAGCTTGCTTTATTGTAAGAATACATTATACAGTATATAATATATAGTATATAATACATACAGCATTAAACTGTTTATGTTATCGGTAAGGCTTCCAGTCAACAATAGGCTATTAGTAGTTAAGTTTTGGGGGAATCAAAAGTTATACATAGATTTTTGACTGCATGGGGGTTGGCACTCCTAATCCCCATGTTGTTCAAGGGTCAACTGTAGAATGTGGGCTTTGTAACCAACAGATCTAGGTTCAGGACCTATTCCTGTGACTTACCAACTGGCCATGAGTGCCTCATGCAGAACAGTTCTTGATAAATGTTTGCTGTTATTAGTGTGTGGTCAATATATAGAATATATAGAGAAAACAAGATATAACAATATATAGAATACTTAGAACACCCTAGTGTTTGACTAGGGTCCATCTTAATACTCACAGTATAGCATGTTTTTAAATACATTTGTTTATATGCCCATCTTTTTTTCTAAAAAAGATTTATTTATTTTAGAGAAAAAGAGAGTGTGGGGGTAGGGCACAGAGGGAGAGGGAGAGAGAGAATCTCAAGCAGACTCTGTCCTGAGCGTGGAGCCCATCTTGGGGCTAGATCCCACAAACCTGAGATCATGATCTAAGCTGAAGTCAAGAGTTGGACACCTACCTGACTGCTCCACCCCGGTGCCCCTATATGCCCATTTTTGAAAGTAATCAGTTAGAAGTAGGAGATTTCTCACATCATTCATTTCTAAAATAAAACTTCCATTGAATAGCTGTCTGTGTTTCTGAACCATTCCTTTCCCACTTCTCAATATCCATTTGTAAACCTCAGAGTAGACTATGGTTTTCGTTAGCTAACCAAAGGAAAAGGAACCAAAGGAACTAGAACATTCAGAGTTACTGTGATTTATTTGACAAACATTTGAGAGCTTACTAGAAGCAAGGAGCTACGTTAAGTGCGGGAGAGATACAAAGATTAGTAAAACATAGACTCTTGTTTGTGAGGAGCTAATTTGGTAAGATGATTGTCTCTTATTCCTTCTAGGATTCTAAAGTAGGAAAGGGTTAGGGATGAAGAGTTGAGGTTGTTCAGAGGAAGAGACTCTTCTTGCTGGAGAGGACCAAAGAAGATTTTATGGACTTGGTGGTGTTCAGTTGAGTCATTCATTGAACAGTTATATATATTGAGTGCTATTACCTTCTTGATTATCTCTGTACTACAGATAACCACTTGCAGATATCATCCCGATAAGATGAAGCTCTAGGCATCCATGTTGTTCACTGTCAGTGTTGAAGGCCCACATATTAGGACAATACTGGGTGAGAGGTGTGTTTTGACTAGGATACTGCAAAAGCATATCTCAGGGGGCAGGATCCCAGCCCAGGAGTGATGGGAGTAGTGCCCCAACTAAATCCTGAGGGATAAGTAAGTCAAGTGAAGGGCACTCTGGCAAGACAGAAAGGTGCATTGAAACTTTAGAAGCCAGAGTGTGGGGGCACATTCTAGGAATTGTAAACACCTTGCTCTGGCATGGGGTATGTGTTTGAAGGGCATCAGATAAGAGATGCAGTGGGAGAAATAGCAATTGGCTGACTCATGGAAGGCCTTCGATGTCATCTTAAATAGATTAGCCTTTGTCCCAAAGTTGCAGAGGAACATTGTAACGATGTTAAACAAGGAAATTACATAATCAAATTAAATTTCAGAGGTTATAAGCTGTGCTAATAGGTCAGATCTAGCATACAGGTGAATTTAGTCTCGTTCACAGAGTATTTTAACATTTCTTGAGATAGTTGCCAGTATTTGACAGGAAACATGGATATCAGGCTTTGTTGAAAAATCAGTAGTCCTGCATTACTGCAAGGAATCGGTGGGCTGCAGTTGCTTAGCCGCTGTCCCGTTTGGAAGAAGTACGTACGCCATTTTGCCATGGGGCTCACTCCTTCAGGGCAAATGCCTGGGACCTGTAGGCACTATAGGTTGTGGGGCTAATTTCTGAATGTTTTCCTGATTGGCAGTTTAGAGAATAGCTTTTTGAGGCTCAGGATTCTAGGCTATTACAGTAAACCTGAGAAATTAGGTTTTATCTTAAGTAGTAGAGGTAAGAACGGAGAAAAGGATAGGGATTGAAAGGTACTTTTAAAAAGGGAGAGAGGGAGAGGCACGCAGCCTCAGGACGGTGGTGGGGCACTCGGGCGTTGCAGACAGCCACCACTGGTGTGGCGGCTTTTGCCACTAGGAACTGTGTCTTTGAGAAACTTACTTCACCTTTCTGCACAATAGCTTCTTTCTTGTGAAAATATAGTTAAGAGCCCTACGTCAGAGGGTTTTTATGAGGATCAAAGGTGAAAATGCTTACAGAGCACTTGGCTCAGTAACTGGCTCGATGTTAATTCACATTCAGTAAAATGGTGGCTGGTGGTGATGATGATGGTTGTGGAATGAGGAAGATAGAACCAAGGATGACGCCCAAATTTCTGGTGTGTTATTTAGTGACCTAGAGAACATTGAAGAAAGTGCAGATGACGACTTCCACGCTGGATGTGGTATGTTCGGGGGGCTTGTGAGACTCTGCAGTGGAGGGTGTGGTATGTGGTTGGATTATGGGTCTGGAGCTCGGGGGGCGAGATCTGAGCGGGACCCAGGCTGTGATTTGATGATCTTTCCACCAGTGTCCTACACGAACCTTACTCCTCCCCGTCAGTCAGCTGCTTCAGTCAGCATTGATAATCATCGCTACTATGTCCATAGAGGATCAACTTTAAATGGTATATGAAGATTGTGGGAGAGGTAAAAATACTATGTTACATGTTGGCTGAAATGTTATCTACTCGTTTTAAGTTTTTGAAAATAAAAAAAATCCTTTCCAGTTACCATTTTGGCTGGGAGAAATCACCCTGTGCAAACAATACGTCCTCTTTTCCCCTTTGGTTGTTTTTCTGTTTTACATCACTGTGACTCCTAATTCTAAGCAAATATTCAACTAAAGATGAATCATTGTTAGGAATAAATGACCACACTTATTTTGGAAGTTTGTATTCTTTCTTAACTGAACGTATTCAACAGGAGCCCTGCCTCAAGTCCTGGCTTAGACGCCACCTTCCCTTCTCTGCATTCTTACTTTAGCAGGGAGAGGTCTCCTCTCCTTGCTCTACATTGAGTTGTAACATTTGCCTTGAGCCTGTCTCACACTGCCCTACACTGTGGTGATTTGTGGACCTGTGTCTTTGGTTCTGCCAGACTGGTAGTTCCGTGAAGCTGGTGACTGTGTCTTATGCATCTTTCTGCCCGGTGCAGTAGCTTCCACTGTGCCCTGTCCGGTTCAGCTCAGCTCAGCACACTTTTGAAGGTATAAGGACCAGGCACGTCTATATACAATGGATAAAAAAGATAAATAGGATGTAATCTTAATAACCAGATTGTGGTTTTTCAGGAAGGACAGCTTACTGGGAAAATGAATATATTTAATTTGCCTGTCTTATGACCTATGTTACAGATCATAGATCTTAACTCTTAAGATTCCAAAAAGAAACCGATTTACATGCTTGAAAACACATAAAATATAATCTGTGGCATCTGCTGCTTACAGTCCATTGATGTTCACAATGATGGATAGACTCCTGATTCTTTGAGGACAAGGCCCTCCAGGCTGACACTGCCTTCACTGTGAAGGACTATTTTCTGCTGGACCCTATCACAGTGGACTGTCCTTGTATTTCTAGATCCTCTGCTGCTTCATGTGTCTCTGGATTTGCCTGTGCGGCTGGTTCTTGAATGAAGGGCACGACACCCATCCACATGGTGAATTCCTTCTCATCGGTTAAGATTCAGTTCACATTTCCTCCTGTAAGCCTTTTCCTACCCTTACCTCTTTGCAGAGAAATTCCTTTTTCTATATTCTCTTAACACTTTGTTTGCCTGTCATGTCTGTCTTTGCCAGGAGACTATGCTATTTCAGAGCAGGTACGGTGTATTTAAAGAGCTCGGAGTTGGGGCACCTGGGTGGCTCAGTCTGTTGAGCATCTGACTCTTGATTTTGGCTCAGGTCATGATCTGGGTGCCCTGAGATCAAGCCCTGCATCGGGCTCTGCACTCAGTGTGGAGTCTGTTTGAGATTCTCTCTCTCCCTCTGCTTCCACCCGCTCTCTAAAATAAATAAATCTTAAAAGAGAACTAAAGAGCTCAAAGTCTAATGGAACTAGATAAGGAAAATAACTTTGTAATAATGATAATATAGCATGGTATATATATATATATATGAATATAAACATATATAAATAATTTATGATAGAAGTGTGCATATGAAAACACTGAGAGGCTTTATGACAGCACTGAGAAGGACTCCAAACTCAGAATGAGGGTCTAAAACAAATCTCGGAGATAGTAATGTTTAATCTGAGTAGTACTGAAGCCTGAATGGGTATTAGTCTAGCAGACAATGGAAGGAAGGACATTGCATGGAAAAGCATGGAGGTATCAGAGTATGTTGTTTTCTGGGAACTGCAATTAGTTGGTGTATTTGTGGATGTGATTGCAGAGGAGGCTGGTGGGATAGGCAGGAGTCAAATCAGAGCTGTGGTGTTGGTGTTTGAGTTACTACGATGAGCTAAGTAAACATGCTGGGGAGTTGGTGACTGAGTGAGCGTAAGGAGGAGAATGGCAAGGTCAAATCGTGGGTTAGTGAGGTGCCTGTAAACGCAGGTCAGGCCTGGTTGAAGTCCACAGTACTGGAGGCAGGGAGGCCATTGTACCATCACTTTTTTAGTCAATCCTTTACTGATGGTCATTTAGGTTGTTACTAAATTTCTGCCTAAGGTTCTTCATCAGATAAATTTAGAACAATTAATGAAATAATGTTTTCCTAAAAAAGCAGGAGGCCAAACTGACGAATGCCTCACATCCTGTAAATCTATGCATAGTCACAAAAGGGATTCCATTATTTTAATAGTAAATATATGGCTCAACTCATTATGTATCAGTGACTCTTTTAAACATAAGGATTTTGATTGCTAAAAGAAGTGAGAGTAGTCACATTAAATTTTGCTGGCCTTTTGTGATGATTGCTCAGTAAACCTCGAAATTATAGCATCATCTCCCCAGCTAAAACAAATTACAATAATTTTTAACAAAAACAAATACTTTAATATGCCTCATTATATTCTAATGAATTCTTACATTACAAAGTCTGATGTCTTGTAGATTTCTTTCTGCTCCTTTCCAAAACCGTTTCTGACTCTCTTAAACTATGTAATTGATCATTTCCTCTTCTGTATCCTTTACCTGCATCTCTTGTGAAGACATCTGTGCTTACTTCTGTCTCTCCTTACTAGACTTACCCTGTTGAGAATGAGGACTTGGCATCTTATTGATTTGTATTCCCTCAGTTCTTAATACAGTGCCTTAGACACTGGCACTTTTCTTCTTTGACATCCTTATAACGTTCATTATAGCTAACATCTTATTGAGCTCTTACTATGAGATGGGTACTGTCCTAAGCACTTTATTTGGATTTTTCTCCATTGACTCTCCCAACAACCCTATGGATAAGTTCTATATGCACCCCATGGGTTTACTATTTCTTTAGTAAAAAATGGGAATTCTGGCTACTTTGTCTGGTTTAACCTATGATATGCATTTTAGAGCAGAGAGAATCTGGGTAGTCTGCATATGTCTCATATGTTTCCTAAGTAGTAGAGCTGGGACTCCAGGGGTCTAACTCTAGCACCTGTATTCTTAAACCCTTCTCAAGAGTGCATTGAGAAGTGAACCATGGCTAACAAGTTAAGTAATAATATTTGTCAAGGTGTGCATATTATTCTACTGGTATTTATAAATTTTTCCCATTTTTGTATTTGAAAATTTTCAAATCCACAGAAAAGTTGAAACTGTAGGAACAACAAACACCCATATATTCTTCATGTACAACCATTAACGTATTGTACATTTTTTCTCTCTTTCGCTGAACCATTTGAAAGTAATTTAGAGACATAATGACACTTGATGCCTAAATATTTCAGCATGCATCTCCTGAGAGCAAGGACATTTATGTACAAACCACAATATAATTATCATACATAAGAAATTTAACATAGATACAATAATATCATGTAATAAACAGTATATTTAGATTTCCCCAATTATCCCAATAATGATTTTTATGGATTTTCTTTTCTTTTGTATCCAGAGCCAATCAAGGATTACTTAGTACATCTAGTTGGCATTCCTTCTTGGTCTCCTTTGGTTTGAAACAATTCTACAACTTCTCTTTTTCTTTTTTTTTTTTCTTCTTGACAATGACTTTTTCTTTTTTAAGATTTTATTTATTTATTTGACAGAGAGAGACACAGTGAGAGAGGGAACACAAGCAGGGGGAGTGGGAGAGGGAGAAGCAGGCTTCCCACAGAGCATGGAGCCCGATGCGGGACTTCATCCCAGGATGCTGGGATCATGACCTGAGCCGAAGGCAGACGCTTAATGACTGAGCCACCCAGGCGCCCCGACAATGACATTTTTTAAAGAGTCTACATCAATTGCTTGGTAGAATGTTCCACAGTCGATTCAGGCTAAACCTTTTTTGCAAGAATATTACATAGGTGATCATATATTATGATACTCACTTTGCACATGATGTAGTTCTGTTTTTGGTGATGCTAAATTTGATCACTTGATTAAGGTTCTGTCCACCAGATTTTTCCACTGAAAGTCACCTTCTTTTTATGAGTAAGCTGTCAGATGATACATTGAAAGTGTTCAAATATCCTTTTTCCCAGCAAACTTCTAACCAGTGAAAGTTTTAACATCTGTGGATAATTTTTGCTCAAATTAATTATTTCAATGGTGGTTGTAAACTTGCCTTTTTCAAATTCTGTCATTACTTCTGCATGTTAGCTGGCATTCTTCTGTAAAGAGGAACCCTGTCCTCCTTTTTTAGAATCATTTTGGACATATGGATTCTTTTGTTACTTAATTGTTATCAATTACTATTCTTACTTTTCTTGGTGCTCAAATTATCCCAAATTTGGTCAGTGGGAACATCCCCACACAAGCTCCTATGTCCTTTTCACATGTTTCCATCATTCTTTGAATCATCCCTGCTTTTTATCACAGCAAAATATCCCAGCCTCCCTGACTCAGCCCTGATTCCTTTTATTGTGGAATGGTATTTAGAAACAAAGATCCAGGGGTGCCTGGGTGGCTCAGTTGTTAAGCGTCTGCCTTCAGCTCAGATCATGATCCCAGGGTCCTGGGATCCAGCCCTGCATCGGGCTCCCTGCTCCGCGGGAAGCCTGCTTCTCCCTCTCCCACTCCCCCTGTTTGTGTTCCTGTTCTCTCTCTGTCAAATAAATAAATAAAATCTTTAAAAAAAAAAAAAAAAAAAAGATAGATCTGGGGGCTGGGTATGCCTATTGTTGCTCTTCACCTACTTAAAAAACAAAACAAAACCGGGGCACCTAGGTGGTTCAATCTTTAGGTGTCTGCCTTCAGCTCCGGTCATGATCCCTGGATCGAGCCCCACATGGGGCTCCCTGCTGCGTGGGAAGCCTGCTTCTCCCTCTCCCACTCCCCCTGCTCGTGTTCCCTCTCTCACTGTGTCTCTCTCTGTCAAATAAATAAATAAAATCTTTTTAAAAACCCAAAAAAACAAAAAACAAAACCTACTTCACACTTCCAAATAAATAGTAACAATTTCTTATGTGTTCATAAAGTTTCATTTGACATTAATCTAAATTCCACCCTTGTATCACATTAGAAGCAGAAACGTTAAAATTGCAAGTAAATGCAAAATGATAGCACCTTTTAGATTTTCTAAGTGGAAACGGATAGTGCTTAATTATGTTAAACAGAAGTTGGTTTGAGATACAAAGGTGCAGATGCAGGCACTTATTTTCTTTGGTGGACTTCAGGAATTAAAAATTAAATAGTGAGGGATGCCTGGGTGGCTCAGTCGGTTAAGCATCTGCCTTCAGCTCAGGTCAGGATTCCAGGGTCCTGGGATCGAGCCCCGCATCGGGCTCCCTGTTCAGTGGGGAGCCTGCTTCTCCCTCTCCCTCTGCCTGCCACTCCCCCTCCTTGTCTGTCTGTCTGTCTGTCTCTTTCTGTCAAACAAATAAAATCTTAAAAAAAAAAAAAAGTTAAATAGTGAGTGTGGAAATAGGTAATTGGTAAATGTCCCTGAATTAGATGTTCCCAAAGACAAAAATAAAGTTCTGTCAGACAACTCTTGGAAGATGACCTTATATAGGCCAGAAACTCTTGGTTATTTTAATTTCATGCTCTCAATGATCAATCGATTGGTTGACCTGATATTTGACTATAGTTCACGACTTAAGGCCTTAATAAAAAATAATGTTGGACAAAATACGAGATCAAAAAACCTGATAGCTATAGCAGAACTTTAGAAGAGATAGCAGTTACAGACTTCAGTGATTGAGACTCTGGAATCTGTTACAGAACAAGCAATGGTGTGGAGATTACTTGATGTCTAAATATTCTGGCAACTACTACTTTAATTTTCTCAAATATAGATTGTGTTCTCAACTGCAACTTTCATTTCCTGAAAATGTAACTTAAATACCTTTACACCTTTAATCACTTTGGCCTTCTGTCCCCCCTCTCATCCTTCCCTCCTTAGGGTTTTTCTTCTGTTACCTCCAAAGCGATTCAAAATGCTAGGCTTTCTGGCCTTGTTCCAAACACAAGAAGAACTAGTGGATTGACCATGAAACAGGGATAAGAATTTTTTCCTGAAATTGAGCAATCACTTAACTTTCTGTGCTTTCACTTCTCTGCTGGTAAACTGAGTACAATGTCTGTCTCTTGCCTGCCTTTTATGGATATTGTGGGAATGAATGTAACCAATCATATAGAATGAGTTCTGTATCACTGAGAGCACTTAATACATAGTATTTTATTGTGATAACAATCAGAGGCACTTTATTTCAGTTTTTACTACAGCAGGAATTTAGATTTGAAAATAGGATAATGGATACCAGGATACAGAATATTAGGAAGGCTGCAGAGTTGTTTTCCTCTGGAGATCTTAAAATCTGTAGGATTCTTTCCTCTGGATTTTGTTGTACCTATGCCATGGGGTAGCTCAAGGCCCTTTCCATTGGAGCCCCATGAAATCCTGCATCCCGTCCTTCAGGCCCCATGAGTACAGCACTGAGCTGTTTCCAGCTTCTTTCAGCAATTGTGTCTCTTCCAAGGCCAATTGTTCTGTGAAAAAGATTCGTCGTCATATGTTCCTATTCTCCTCACAACGAGTTCTTCCATAGCTGGGTTCTCCAAAGCTTGTTAGATGTGATGAGAGCTCTCTGAAATCTCCCGGATTTGTATCTGTTCATTTTCCTGCCTGCCCTTGCATACTTCTGTGTCACCTTTGTTTCTAAATCACACACCCTGGAGGACGAGGATCCTTGTTCTGACATATCTGACCAGCAACATGATGTAGATGGCAAAAATTACAAGTGAAGTTTAGGACTCTACAGACCATCTTATTTACATTAGAAAATCCTTCTGAAGTCACTAACACCACCTGTGGCTGAGTTGGTTTTTCCCTTGTCAACTCTCCAGAGCCACCGCCTGCTTGGGCATCTCAGTGTGTCCTGATTTTTTCAAATGTTGACCCTTGACTCCCAGGGTGATTAGTTTCCTTAAGAAACATTATATAGAACTGATGTGGGAGTTTAATTGTCCCCTAACTTATTTGAAAACTCATTACATGGCAGTGTCAGGAAACCATTCAACTCTCAGAACCCCACTTATATCAGAATGAATTTCCAAGAGTAAAATTGTAGATTGCAATCCCACAGAAGAGATGTGGGCATGGGACATGAAAGAGCTATGTCTGCTTTCCCAGTTGAGACGTGCTGCTTTTTCTAGTTCAAAAAATGACGGAGAGGTTATTTTAAGGGTGCTTTGGAGATGATGCTATAGGGATGTTGGAGAGTAAATTTTGAGTGTGATTTGCCCGTTTGGGCTTAATTCTGGCATCCAATTTGGGGGGGGGGGAACTATCATTCATTGGCTATCTGATCCTCACCAGACTTTTATTTACTGAGTTGCTAAACCATATGTGATACAAGAGGAGAGTGGGCCACCAAATAGGGCCCAAAGTTCTTGTCTCCAATCCTTGTGAAGGTCAGAGGAGCAACACTGCTTTTCCTGATTAACCTTTAGCACCAAGAGACATGTGATTTCCTCTAAATCACGTGTATCCTCTGTCTTTGATGTTTTTAGAAGACCATTCTAAAGTGGACCGCCAAAAGTACACCACTTACTCTTTTGATTTGGGTTTTTTATGCCCCTGACCTGCGATCCACAGCAGGTTGTAAGGGTTGGTGTGTGCTGGCTCCCAAAAGCTCATGTTACAGTGGAGAGGGTGACCAAGAGGGGGACCAGTTTAACAGACGTTGGAATAGTGTTTCTCTCGTCTCAAGATGAATATGTATCTTTTAATCTAATTCTTGAGATTTAGAAGTGAAGTTCTTTAGCTACTTCTATGATTATATGGTATTCTAGATCTAAAATAAATTTGACAAGTGGTATTTCTTTCCTAGGATCTACTAACATTTCTATTCTAAATGCATACCAAAGAAAACATTTGCAGGCTTGATAATAAACACAGATGAAGTCAGATTCCACAACTTTGTGTTCAGTAGTAGTCCATTAGGAATTGTATTGAGCTGCAAGTAACAGTGACACAAGGAACAGTGCCCTAAATTGCTAGGATGCTAATTTAGGATTAATATTATGACTTCTTGCTCTGTACTCTTTTCCCTTCTCAGGATCACCTCATGGTCATAAAGTGGCCACTGTAGTTCAGTGACTAGTCAGCCACCTTTTAAAGGAGCATTCCAAAAGCCCAACTTCTGTTTACCTACAACCAGCCAGAATTTAGTCACTTGGCTACCCAGATCTACCAGGGAAGATAGGGAATGTAGTTTTCCAATGCTAACTCATTCCCCACTCCCAAAACGAGCAAACAGAAAAGCCATTCTAGTTTTCAAAAGAAGGAATAATAGATACTGGTAAGCACCCAGCAATTGCTGCCATCAGTACTTTTATGATCTGCCCTAACCTTTCTTTGGATCTCCTCTGCTGTTGTAAGCACTTTACAGTGTAGCTCCCCTACAGCACTTGGCACTCACTGAGAACCCCTTCACTTCCCTTCCCTCACACTTTGTGCATATCCTGAAAGGCTTTTGTCTTCCATCCCAACTGTCTCAGCCTCTTAACCTCCAGGACATTGCTCAGATCAGGATTTTCTAGGGGGTCCTATAGTCATAGTTGTTATGACTATACTATATTATAACCATCCTGCCCCTCCCCCCTTCCTTCTTTCATCTTCTTTCTCTGAGTTCTTGGTAAGTTTGGGCCAATATATTCTAGTTTCAAAGCTAATTTTTCATATCCTCAGTGACTCTCTCTCCTCCCCCCTCCCCAACACTCGCCTGTAATACGTGTATATAACAAATGTTCAACGCATGTTTATTGAATTCCATCACAGACCCAATGCTAGCAAGATAATAGGAGAAAGTCCCTTTATGTAACATTTTTCTGAGTGTTTTCGTAAGAGAAAATAATTGGTGATATCAGCATTTTGAGTAACCTATCCCATTGTAGCTGTTGGCTAATATATAGGCCCTTGGTTACTTTAGTGAATAGTCCGTTGGGTAGAAGTGCAAATAGCAGTTTGTTTGAGAATTACTGACACCCTAAACACGTAAGAAACATTAACAGTCTTGGCCTCTTGGAATGTGTGCATTTGATGTGCCCAAGATTAGGGCACTGAAAACAAACAACGAGAAAGGGAAGGGGACAATAAAAACTTTTGTTCCTCCACAGCACCTGGAAGGATGATAAATGGATGGTCATCAAGCTGGTCAGGAGGTCAAAAGGCAAAATAGCCTAGGCACCTAGAGTTTGTTTCATAACATGTCCTCTTCTAAATAAACTTTTTCATGTTCTTAAGTAGTACTTCCTAAACCACTTTTTCATGTTTTTAGAGATATTTTCAAATTCCAGCTATTTGGGGGGATTATTAATTTAACTGATACTTACTGATTTTGAGTTTTTTTTTTTTAAATTATGACCCTCTGGGTACCTCAGTGATAGTTGATTCGTTCAGGTTGTGTTCATATATAAACATTAAAATTTATGGCACATCTTTTTTTTTTTTTTTTTTAATTTTTTTATTTTTATGTT